>NC_140576.1:36256346-36426346 GCF_057381845.1 Rhamphochromis longiceps | reverse complement strand
AATGACCTTCTTGACGATTTTCATGTCAATATCATTACAATCAGTGGATGTTTTATATTTACACATGTGTACAATGTCAATTATTTCTTTTTCCTCCACTGATGTGAGGAACATTGAGTTAGGGTTCCTATCAATCAGGTTTTCACTACATTCTACTGATGGCAGTGACTCAGGAATTTGTTCTGCCAGTTTTGGTCCAATATTTACAAAATAATGATTAAAGCTGTTGACCTTATCAGCAGTGTTTTCCATAATATTGCCATTATCAATAAAGTATTGTGGATAACTTTGTTGTCCAGAATTATTTTTAATGATACCGTTTAAAACATCCCATATTCCTTTCATATTATGTTTATTGTTGTTCAATATTTTACTATAATACTCCTTTCTACATACACGTATAATATTGGTCAACTTATTTTTGTATTTTTTATATTTATTTTCAGCTTCTTTTGTTCTTTGTTTTAGGTATTCCCTATAGAGTGTATTTTTCTTTTTACATGCATTTTGTAAACCCTTAGTGAGCCATGGTCTATCTGAATATTTGTGCTTTCTGTTGTATTTTATTGTTGGACAGTTTTTATCGTACAACTCCATGAATATTCTTAAAAATATGCCATATGCAATATCAATATCAGCTTCTTTGTACACCTTGTCCCAGTCCTGATTTAATAGATCGTTCTTAAATGCAGTCATCGTTTCTTCCGTCCTTACACGTCTGTATCTCAGTTGTTCTTCATGCTGATTTTTCTTATAATTAGTGTCATAAACTGCAAAAACTGGTAGGTGATCACTGATGTCATTAATTAATATTCCACTCACAATGTTGTTTTCCATATTGTTAGTGAAAATATTGTCAAGTAAGGTGGCACAATGTGGTGTAATTCTGCTAGGCCTGGTTATTTTAGGATGTAAACTCAAACTGTACATAGTGTTTAGGAATTCGTCGCTCATTTTATGCTTTTTTGGATTCAACAGGTCAATATTAAAATCACCACAGATAAACATAACTTTTTGATTTGTTTTAGAGAATATTTCCTCTATGAAGTCATTAAATACTTGAATACTAGAGCCAGGTGTTCTATATATACAGCTAATTATTACATTTTTTTCTTTTTCCTTATAAATTTCAATTGTTATACATTCTAGTAAATTATCAATTACAGTTGTCATACTTTCTACCACCTTGTAGTTTAGGTTTTTATCCACATACACAGCTACTCCCCCTCCACTCTTGTTCCTTCTATTTACAAAATTCACTTCATATCCCTCCAGTCCAAAGTCCATTCCTTTCTCCGCATTGATCCATGTTTCAGAAATGGCAATAATTCCAAATGGATTTGTCAACTCATTTAGATATTCCTTTATATTGTTGAAGTTGGCATACAGACTTCTGCTATTAAAATGGATTATTGATAATTTATTTTCCGTGTTGATGGTGTGTGTTTTGGAGGAAGGAAGGTTCAGGGCTGAAGCAATCAGCTTCATGGGCTCATCCGGTTAGAATAAGAAAAGCAGCCATCTAATGCAGAATTATTTTCAGGGTACTCCTTTTATTCTCAAATAAATAAGGCAAAAAAGGAAGGAAACAAAGACACACATGGACTGCCAATGCTGAAAGAAAACAGAGATTCAAGTTACTCATTACCTTAACATTACATAAAATAAAAACCCAAACAGAACCTCACCTCAGCTGCCGCCCCGTGTGGAAGTGCGGAAAGAGTGAGCCAAAAGTGAATGCAGTCCTTATATACTGTGTGACATATAATGTGTGACAGGTGAGTGCAATCAAGGACAAGCACCACACCCAATCAAAGGTGAGAGAACTAAACAAGGTGCATCTGGTGAAGTGAGTGGGTGTGCTGGGATGTGCTAAAAGGTGGGTCTCTACAACAGCCGCCCCCATATTTCTAGTGAGAAATATGTTGATATGATCAGGATCAGTCTTCGTCAGGAAGCGAGGGCAGGGGGATCAGACAGGAGACAGGGCGGATATAGGTTTTATCCTGTACTAAGACCTCCACAGTTCTGATGTGGTCATCTGGGCTTTTCAGCAAGCGCGTCACTCTTCCTACAGGCCAAAGGGCTCGTGGAAGGTGTGAATCCATAATCATGACGACAGAGTTCAATGTGAGATCTGGTTTTTCCTTCTGCCATTTGGGTCTTCTTTGGAGGGATGGTAGATAGTCTCTTATGAAGTGTCGCCAGAAGTGATCTGCCAATATTTGTGCATGTCGCCATCGTCGTCGGCCTAGGAGGTCAGAATCAGAATAGGATACCAGGGGGAGTGATGAATCATGTTGGCCCATAAGGAGAAGGTTTGGGGTTACGGGGTCAATGACCTCTTCAGTGACCAGTTGGGCACCAATGGTTCTCTTCAGAGCATTCTTCACAGAACGTATCTCCCTCTCCCAGGCTCCGCCGAAATGGGGTGCATGCGGGGGATTGAATTTGAAATGGATTCTTTTAGTCATTAGGACCGGCTGCAGAGTCGGAGCAAGGTTGTTAAAAGCTGCCCGTAGTTCCTTATCTCCTCCTTTGAAGTTAGTTCCTTGATCACATATAATTTCCAGGGGTGTTCCTCGTCGAGAAATGAATCGTTGGAGGGCCATGAGGAAGGAGTCTGTATCCATACTGTTTAGGAGGTCAAGATGTATACACCGAGTGGTGAGACATTTGAATATTATTCCCCACCTTTTCTCCGATCTGCGGCCTGTCTTGACCTTGTATGGTCCAAAGCAGTCTATTCCTGTGGAGTAGAAAGGTGGTTTGAATAACCTAAGACGAGCAGCAGGCAAGTCTGACATTTTTGGAATGATGGGCTGTGCTCTCCATTTCTGACATGCGACGCAGCTATACCGATGCCTGCGTACGGCTTCCCTTCCTCTGAGAATCCAGAATTTCCGACGTAGTTCAGCAAAAAGTCTTTCTGAACCAGCATGATGCAGTTTGTCATCATAATTTTGTATGATCAGTTTGGTCACTGGATGAGCAGGATCAAGTACTATTGGGTGAATGACATTTAATTCCAAGTCTGGGCTTTGCCGTAGTCGGCCTCCTACAAGGATAAGTCCAGAATTCCTGCACAACACTGGTGACAAACACAATAGACGGCTGTCAGATGAGAGGGGTTTGTCTGACTGTAAACGGGCTAAATCTTCACCGAAACTGTCCAGTTGTGCCTGACGAAGGATTTCTTGTTCTGCTGTTTGATAATCAGCTGCAGAAGGAATGTTACCCTTTTGGTTGGAGAGTGAATGAGCCGTGAAATCCAATAGCTCTTGATACGTCCTGAAGCTGGGTGTGTATGTATGGGAGGGTATACTGACAATACCAAAAAAGTAGGATTTCTTTAACTCAGTCTGATCATCATCAGGATGGAGATCTGTAACTGTGGGCCAGTTATTTGGAGGTTCATGCAGAAACGAGGGACCCTCAGTCCACCTGTTTGGGCTAAGGAACTCTTTCAGGGATTTACCTCTCGTAACATCATCAGCAGGATTTGTGGCTGAATTGATGTATCTCCAGTCTTGACTGTTTGTGAGGTTTTGAATTTCTGAGACTCTGGCTCCTACGAATACCTTGAAACGGCAGGAATCTGACTGAAGCCAGTGAAGTACAGTTGTCGAGTCAGACCAAAGGGTGGTAGTCCTGACTGGTAAGGTGAGTTCTGTTTGTATGAGCTCACTGAGGCGTGCGCCTAGTAGGGCTGCGCATAGCTCCAGTCTGGGTATTGTTAAATGCCGTTTAGGAGCAACACGTGAGCGAGCTAACAAGAAACTCAGTTCTACATGGCCTTCAAGATCATCTGATCTCAAATATGCGACAGCACCATATGCTCGCTCTGAAGCGTCACAGAAGATATGAATGTCTCGAACTGTGGTAGAAACATCCATTTCCTTAGAAGTATAGCAACGTGGGATGGCAATTTGTGGGAGATAAAAGTTCTTCTTCCCAGGACTTCCATGCCTCTAAGAGGTCGTGTGGAAGGGAAGGGTCGTCCCAATCTCTCTCTTTTCTCCATAGCTCTTGCACCAAGGTTTTGGCGCGTGTTGTGAATGGGAGTAAGTAGCCTAATGGGTCATACAGACGAGCAAGTACTGCATAGATACGACGCATTGTGGTGGGGTGTGAGGCTAGAGTTCTGTATTTATAGGCAAACAAATCAGTCTCACAATTCCACAATAATCCTAATGTGCGTTCATGTGGGCCAGATGGCTTGTCTTCAGTCAGGCAAAGTTCATTACTTGCCGTTCTTACCTCAGATGGTAGATGGCTAATCACAACAGGATTATTGCTGGCCCACTGGCGAAGGTCGAAGCCTCCTTCTGATAGATGGTTTCTTAATTTGTCTAGGAGTGTTCGAGCTAACTCTGCTGATGGAAAACTCTGCAAGCAGTTATCAACATAGAAACACTGCATTACTGAAGACTGCACATCTTTGTCAGATTGATATTCCTTCACATGTCTCTGCAGTGCATAGATTGCACAACAAGGGCTGCAGGTCGTACCAAAGGGGAGTACCTGCCACTCATACACTGAAGGGGGAGCTGCTTTGTTCATGTCACGCCACAGGAATCGGAGGAGTGGTTTATCAGGAGGCAGAAGACGGACTTGGTGAAACATGCCTTTGATGTCGCCACTTATTGCTACTGAATGTTGCCTAAAACGCAACAAAACACCAAGAAGTGTTGGGCCTAGGATTGGTCCTGGCAATAGGTACTTATTGAGACACTGACCTTGAAATGTGAAAGAGCAGTCAAAGACTATGCGATCTTTATTGTTGTGACTTGTCATATGATGTGGGATATACCAGGTTTCTTTGCTATTGTGCATCTCCTCTGGGCTAAGTTTGACTATATAGCCTGCTTGCTCCAATTTCAAAATCTGATCCTTGTAAGACATGGCTTTGCCAGGATCTTTAGCTAACCGAGCCTCAGTGTTGCGGAGTCTAGACATGACTACATTTGGAGGGACATTCAAAGGAGGAAAGTTTGCCATCCGAAGAAGAGGAGTGGCGTAGCGATTAACACCATTGATCTCAACCCTTTTTGTGGCCTGTTCAAGGAGTTCCAGTGCCAGTTGATCTTGCTTTGATCGGATCACAGATTTCTCACTGTATTCAGGTAAAGTGTCTAGTTGCCATAGCTTCTCAACATGATAACGCAGTACATCTGCAGATGAACTGAGAGATGTGAACAAACACTGCACGTGCTCTGTACTGCTCTGGGGATGAAAATCTGTGATCGGGCCTTGAAGTGTCCATCCTAATTGGGTTTTAACTCCTGCAGGAGACCCATATGGTCCCTGTCTCAATGGAGCAGTAGGCGTGATGAGGTGAGTATGATCTGAGCCTATGAGCAGGAGTGGCGCTGCTTTATTAATAATGGGTAATGGGATACCTTGAAGATGCTTGTATCTCCGTTGGAGAGATGATACAGGGTAGGTGTGGTCTGAAAGTGCTAGGTGATTTGCAGTGAAGGCATTAGTAATTGTGTAGGTTTTCTCTGGGTGTGCGATGGGTGAGATTTTGAAACTTACGGAAGAACCATGAATAGTTTCAACTTCTTGACGGACCGTTCTAAGTGATAATCTCTCTGCTTCCCCAGTTAGGTTGAGATGCTGTGCAGCTGATGTCAGAAGAATGGTACGCTGGGAGCCATCGTCAAGTACTGCATATGTTTCAAGGGTTCTTTTGCCATTTCGCAGGAGCACTTTCACGACCTTTAAAAGGACACTAGGACAATCACTAGGTCTATCAAAGTATAGCGTCCTCACTACAGGATGAGTGTCAGTTTTAGATCTCTTATTTACATCGCATAGGATCTGGAGATGTAGTCCCATACAGGTGGCACATGCTTTCTTTAGGTCACACTTTGCGGCCTGATGATTCCTAGCACAACGCCAACACCGTTTGTTTACTTTTATCCAGTTTGTTTTCTCATCCTTTGTCTTCTGAATAAACCCAGGACACTTACTAATGTGATGTTCTGGTGAGCAGCAATATGCACATGTAGCCTTAGTTGTCATGATCGGCTGTGTTGCATGTACAGAATCATCAGATGTATTTGCTTCATGTAATATTGTTGTAAGTGGAGAAGCGTACTTACGGGCAGGTCGTGTCTGGTTGAAGGATGGAACAGGACTGGCCTTCTTTGGTTGACACCTGCATTCCATTTGCAACCAGGATGAGAACAAAGGCAAGGTATACGTCATTTCTCCCTGTTCCCTGTAAACATGCCGTTTGAAGCGACTGAAATGCTCTGCAGGCAACTTCACTAACAAGCGATCGACATGGGAGCCACAGTCTAGTTCTGCACGTCCTTGTTCTCCCATAGTGCTAAGCAACCCAACTAAAGCCTGTACTCGAAGAGCAAAATTATCAAGGCTCTGACCATCACCTGCTCTGATAGGAGGCAGTTCCAGTATATTCTTTAGCTCTTTCAATGCCAGCTGTCTTGGTTGCCCATAACGCTCATCAAGGGCTTTGATGGCTTGAGTGTATGGGTCAGGAGCGTAGGAAAAGGCAAGAGCTAATCGTTTAGCTTGGTCTACTTTGAGGTGATCAAGAAGGACATGATATTTGAAGTGCTCTGTCTCATGAGGATCAAGAAGGTTTGTAAGGGCCATCCGTAACATCCTGTATTGCATTTCGTCTTCTCTACTAAGGTCTGGAAATGAAGGACCTTCAAGCTTATATACATGTGTTCTCGTGCTAGAGGAGTGACCCGAGCTAGCAGTACCAGATATCAAAGGTTTCTGTTCATATGAGGTATTGGATGTAGCTGGTTGCTGCTCTAGAGGAGGGCAATGCTTGTGGTCAGATATGCGAATGAGAGGTTGAACAGGGTCTTCAGCTAAAGGAACAGCAGGTTGAACACATGAGATCTGGTGGGGATCCTGCCGTGATAAGGCCAGGAAATCAAAGGGAGTCTCATCTTCTGTAGCAAGGACTGGTCTAGGCAAACCAGTGGAAGGGATTGCAGCATCTAGTATTGTTGCATTAGGTACGGGAGGGCTGGCAGCTGCAACTAGGCCAGGCTGACAGCTAATCTGCGGGGGCTGGATTGGTGATTGACAGGTTGCTGTATCAGTTACTGGGAGCTGCTCATGTTGTTGATGTGTTTGAGGACTGGCTCGTATACTGCATACAGAAGCTTTGATTCCCTCAGATGAGACTGTGCGAATGGAAGATCTGGAGCTACAAGAATGGGAAGGAGATGATTGAACCATAAATTGCTTAATCTCCCTCATGGTCGTTAGGAGTTCCCTCATGACCTCATCTTGGGTGGTGGGTAAAGGAACAAGGGATGTCTCTGGTGGTCTTTCTGACTCTCCGACAGGATCCTGCAGCCCATGTGTGTCTTTATCACTGTGCTGACATTCAGTTTGGCTCTCTGTCTCACATGTAGCTCTTCTAGCTCCAGGGTACTGAACTTCATACTGTTGCAGGTAGGCAGGAGGTCTACTATCACGACTGGATTTTCTAGATGGCTGCTGTGTATCCATGATGCTAATACCTCTCCGGCTCGGAGGACCATGTTTTGGAGGAAGGAAGGTTCAGGGCTGAAGCAATCAGCTTCATGGGCTCATCCGGTTAGAATAAGAAAAGCAGCCATCTAATGCAGAATTATTTTCAGGGTACTCCTTTTATTCTCAAATAAATAAGGCAAAAAAGGAAGGAAACAAAGACACACATGGACTGCCAATGCTGAAAGAAAACAGAGATTCAAGTTACTCATTACCTTAACATTACATAAAATAAAAACCCAAACAGAACCTCACCTCAGCTGCCGCCCCGTGTGGAAGTGCGGAAAGAGTGAGCCAAAAGTGAATGCAGTCCTTATATACTGTGTGACATATAATGTGTGACAGGTGAGTGCAATCAAGGACAAGCACCACACCCAATCAAAGGTGAGAGAACTAAACAAGGTGCATCTGGTGAAGTGAGTGGGTGTGCTGGGATGTGCTAAAAGGTGGGTCTCTACAACAGTGTGCTTAAACTGTTCATCAGTGAAGTAGCAGCAGTTACAGCTGATGTTGTAGAAGAAATTATTTTCCGGGTCTATATCCTTTTCTAAGTCTAGAACATTATGGTCTGTGTATCGAAATGTTCTCAGTTCCAGATTATCATAAAGAGAATTCCAATGAGTCATGTTGATATTGTTGCCGGATGCAGATGAAGTTCTTTTGGACTGTGCCATGTGTTGTGTTGTGTGTCACGTCACATGTGTATTCATACCTCCAGAGTAAGTTGACCTCAGTATTTGTCCAGCTCTTCCATATTTCTGATGACCAACACTTTGGCTTGTTCCGGTGTTCCATTGAGTTTAATGAATACTTTGCAGTTGGTGGTCCATGTATTTTGAATTTTTCCCTGTTTCTTCAAGTAACGTGCTTTCCTGGCAATGTCCGCATTTCTTTTTATCAGATGTTCGTTCATGAAGACATCGGATCCTTTCAGTTTCCTTCCTTGTTTTAACAGTGCTGTTTTCTGTTTTCTGTTTGCAAATCTCACAATGATGGCTGGTTTGTTACTGTCATTTTTTCGGGGTAGAGGGTGGCAAGCCTCAATGTTGTTATAATCCACTTCCACGCCTTTGGACCGTAGAAAGGTAACCACTTGATGCTCCGTGGAGTTGACATCTTCCTCTCCTGGCCCTCCTACATTGTCAGTGGCGACCGCCCGGGCGTATGACCGGGGTTTGATGCGAAGCCCCGTGATGATAACATCGTTCATCCAGGTGTACTGCTCCAAATCCGCCACTCTGTTCTCCAGGTACGCCAGCCGCCGATCCTTCTCGGCGTTCTGGATGCGGAGAGCCTTAACTTCCTCGACCAGGTCCAGGATGGCTTTCTGCTGCAGTTTGACAGTAGAAATCTCCTCTGTCATAAACTCCAGCGACTTCTTAATATCGTCTCCTTCCTCGGCTGACAGAACTTTTTTCGGGCCCATGCTGAGAGACGCTCTCGTAGCTTTGCCGTGACGACCGGCTAGCTACTTCCCAGAATCCTGGGTTAGTAAAGCACTTGAGAATCATGGACATGAAGCGCTCCAAGGGACTCCCACCAAAAGTGGCGCTTGATCAGGGCAGTGGTACGGGCAGTTCCAGGGTGACAGGAGAATCGAGAGTCGCATGCCCATGTGATCACTGGAGCACGAGCAGCCGAAGGAATGAACCAGCGTCCGGGAGGCCGTGTTCCTGGGTCGGGTTCATCCTGGAGGGCCAGAAACGCCACTTGACAAGCCATGGGCAGCACTGAAGGAGGTACGGTCTGGTCCGTGTCTGGAGCAAATTGCGGGGAAAGAGCATCAGCTTTAGCATTCTTATGACCTGGGCGGAAAGAGAGGGAGAAGTTGAAACGGTCAAAAAACAGAGACCATCGGGCTTGGCGGGCGTTAAGCCGTTTCGTCGTTCTGAGGTAAATGAGGTTTTTGTGATCAGTGAAAATAACAAAAGGGTGCTCTGCTCCCTCCAGAAGGTGGCGCCATTCCTCCAAGGCCAACTTTATGGCTAACAGCTCTCGATCACCAACACAGTAGTTGCGTTCGGCAGGCGACAGGCGCCGTGAGAAAAAGGCACAGTGCTTTAACTTGGCTCGTGGCCCAGTGCGTTGCGAGAGAATGGCACCAACAGCAATGTCAGAAGTGTCTACCTCTAGGACAAATGGTTTATTAGGGTCAGGGTGTTGCAACACCGGGGCAGAGGTAAACAGGTCCTTGAATCTCTCGAAGGCAGCTTCAGCCTCAGGAGTCCAAAGAAATGGTCTCTTAGTGGATGTGAGCGTGGTGAGTGGTGTAGCTAACTTGCTGTAGTTGCGTATGAAACGTATGAAAAAAAAAAAATGAGGACAGGAGAAGACTAGAAACTCAAGAACGATTCCAGTCCTCCCAAGAACTGGTAAATATTCATTTAGAGATGAAAATTGTACCAGTTGCTTTGTTCTGCGTTATCCATAAAGCTTCACTTTGGTCACATTCCCTACCTCTTCAAAGAAACTGAAGTAGAGCTTTGCATCAGAACATTTATGTGAATTTGTGGCAACGAAGTAATTGTTAATCTTTTGTGAATTCTGAGTAGGTGATTACCTAAAGTCAAGAGAAAAACTAAAAGCATCACTGACCTGTGATACATCAGAGCTACAGACAGATGAGGAGGAAGAGGGATTTAGGAAAAGAAATTAAGCCAAGGTTTGATTTTTAGAGATTTATGGCAAGTATCAAACTTAAAAAACAAAAACAAAAAAACCCCACTTGGCTAGCCATTGATCAATGGCCTCCTTGACTCCGCGCTCAAACCAGCGTTCCTCCCTGTCCAGGATGTTACATCCTCATCATTGAAGACTGTCCACTGGCCTGTAGGTGTAAACAGACTGCAGAGTCCTGGCCTGATGAGTTAGCTCTTCTGTGTTGTGCCATCTGCTTTGCCAGAGGTTGTTTGCAGCCATTCCCCAACTCTCTGTGAATAGTACTCGTGGCCATTAATCAATGGTCTTTGATCAGTAGTTGTTGATCAATGGTCATGACAATTTGCATATTAATGATCAAAGAACTGACCTCACAGTCCATTGTTCATTCGGTGGTGCTAGTCTCAGTCATTGTGCAAATGTTTATAAGATTGGGGAAACCTGCTGAGCCAGTCTGCTGAGACTTAATAAGTCACCTGGATGACTGATGAAATGTTTCTCTCACTGAAAACGCAACGTCCAGATGAACAGAATCAACTTTTTGGGATTTACTTACCTGGATGATTGAGCACGCATCAAGACTAATTTGTACTTACTCAAGTACACCATTACTTTTTGAACTTGAATAAATAAATAAATACATTTTCCAATCAAGACTTGGTCATGTGATTGGCTCATTCAGCACAAGGCAGTAGAACTATATATGTTTAATAATGTTATGAAAAAGGTAGGAAAAACAAATGCTTTGGAAAACCAACCTGTATCTACATGAATAGATACAGGTTGGGATGGCTATAGCTCAGGAGGTACAGCAGGTCATCTGCGAATCAGAAGGTTGGTAGTTTGATCTCTGGTTCCCACAGTCTGCATGCTAAATGTCCTTGGGGAAGATACTAACCCCAAGTTGCTCTCTGATGCATCCATCGGTGTGTCAATGTTTGAATGTTGGTTTGGAAGCACTTAAAAGCATAGAAAAAACGGATTGTGTAAATGTGGTATGTTGTATAAAGCGCTTTGAGTGCTGCCCGAGAGTAAGAATCAGCCCATTTACCATAAATTTAAACCAAACATCCCCAACTACTTGTTTCTCTTTAGGATCTTTTACTTTTAATGACAAACCTAGATGTTCAAACAGTTTATGCTTTGGGATGCATTTCATTTGTTATTTGAGGCATCAGCATGTTGAAGCAAGACAGGGAACACACCCACACACATAAAATACCAACCTATTGCTCCCACAGTTTTAGACCATCAGCATGCTACTTTGAAAAACCAGCAACATGTTCAAGCACGACAGGGCGGCATTTTTTTTTAAGATGTGTGGCCTCAGGTCTTCAGCACTCTTGTGGAGCTGTGGAAGGCCATGTATCCGGGGTCTTTACCTGCCTCACTGGGGGCATTATAGCAGTCTATCACCCTCGTTTTCAAGAACATTCGCTGTCTTACACACACAGAAAACGCAGTGTTTGTTTGTGTACCTTTCTTTGTCTTTATCTTTCAGGTGCTGTGTATGGTTTGAGTGTGTTTTGTTAAAGATGCAGCATGTCTCTCTGTTTCAGCCTCAACCCACCTCCTGCCTCTTTTCTCTCTTTCTGTCTCTTCTTTTCATTTTCCACACAGATAATATTATGAAAACAAGATTAAAAGATGAGCCTACAAAGAGTGGATAGTGCCATAGTGCTCCTCTTGTGAAAGAAAATGTGTTTGCATGACAAAGCATTGAGTCTATGATTCGGTTTGTTAGAACAGTTTTTTTTTTTTAAAGGCCATGGAAGTGTAACATAGTTAAATAGAGTTCAAGTTAAATCCCGCTAAATGGGACATTGGCACCACCTACTGTTGCAAAAGTCACCCTGCAATATTTACAAAGGGTAAGAAATTCTGGGTAATCCTCAGAGCAGTGGAGGATTCTCGTAGAGGTAAGGAATGTGCAAATGTCGTGGACAAAACAATCATGTAACCTGTAACAGCAATATAAGTTGATCCAGTTATTTTTGGTGTCCCAGCGCTCTGAGTATAGTTTTTTATTCAGTTCATGTTAGATTTGTGATTATAGTTCTTGTGTTATTCATATTTAGCTTTTAGTTGAGGTTAAAGGCAGGAATTATTTATTATTGTGTCCTTGGTCTCTATGTTTGGGTTCTTGTCTAGTTTTATGTGTTTTAGGTTTAAGTTTGTGTTATCATGTCTAGTTTCCATGTTTCCTGTTTTATTTTGTGAAAAGATGGCGTAACATGACTGACTTTTTATTAATGAAACCATGTTGAAACTAAAAATCCAGATCAGGAATGGATAAAGATGAAAAGCCCCAAACAGACAAACAGTAAGGGGTTACAGATCATTCTTCTTTATCAAAGTACTACTCCAATACATATCTTACAATATAACTTATTTATGTTTTATTATCGAATTAACTCCGCAGATAAATTTAAAATGCACGCGTATTGTGTACAGCTATCTAAAATGCATTGGAATACAGTAATCTAGTCATCGTTAACGTTATGTCTTCGTATAGGCTACTTGTTTATTTATTTTTATCATTATTAGATTTTAATGGGTTTCAGGGATGTATTGACAAGTGTCCTGCTCCTGCAAGAGAAGATCAAATACAGGTTGAGCCAGCTGTCATTTTCCTCACACGTCATTTGTCTTTGTGAATCCACTTTAGCTAGTAACCTATTTATTTCCTGTCCAAGAGAGCAAAAAAATCAGAGGACACGGAGGAACACACAAAGATCAACAGGTAGGTTTATATTGTGAAGATATTTTCACCTCCACCAAGGTCACATAAATCCCCAGCATTTAAATATGAGAACATAGAGCACCGGTAGAACCTGTGTGTGCTCAGAAACCCCAACAGTAAAGACAAAGAGTGTTAGCGTGTTGAGCAGGAAACATACAGGGAGGTCC
Organism: Rhamphochromis longiceps; assembly: GCF_057381845.1. Lineage (NCBI taxonomy): Eukaryota > Metazoa > Chordata > Actinopteri > Cichliformes > Cichlidae > Rhamphochromis > Rhamphochromis longiceps. Next base: position 36,413,248 of record NC_140576.1, on the reverse strand, counting down.
CCATCAGTGTTCAGGGGTCCTGTTGGGACCCAGCAGAGGCCAGAAAGCACATTTACCTTTACCAGTATAGACACACTATTTTATATGATTACATGTTAAATCTCAGTTAGGTGAATTGATCCAAAATTGATAAAATCATGCCATAAATAAATCTGAGTGAGGGATGAAAATAATACTTAGACTTTAGCTGTTGGTCAGTTTTCCTTTCAAGCAGTGGCACATTTGTCTAACAGCAGCAGCTCAGTCAGGTTTGAAAGTGATGTTTGATCTGGCAGAAATTTACCCCGGATGCTCTTCCTGACACAACTCCATATCACAGGAAGCCAAATGTATCCTGTTTTTCATACCAAGTATCACAGTCTCTGTTAACCCTTGAATTGTGTTCATGGATTTAGTTACTCAGCTAATGTTTATAGTTCTAGTCAACATTTAATTAAATTAAATCTTATTTACATACACTTACAATCATACAATTTTACAGTTTTACCCGTATTTAATAAAGTAGAGTTTTAATTTTTTTTAGGTTCTACCGTTACCTGTTGAGTTTCATATTAATATTAAAGCCTTGTGAACTGACTGTATGGCTACGGCTCCATCCTATTGCAATAGGTGCCTCCCACGGGTCAAAATAGCACCAAATCACAACGACAGTTGCCTCAAGGCACTTTATATTTTAAGGTATAAAGTGTTGTAAGCAGTGTTTGGTGTAATGCGTTACTAAGTAAAGCGTTACTGTAATTAAATTACTTTTCCACTGAAAAAGTAGAGTAACTAATTACTGTTCATTTTTAGGTATTTTAATTACAGTTACTTACAATGTACTTGCGTTACATTGTAAAATAATTAAACTCGCTGAATATCATTGTTTAATTTCAATAATTTATCTTCTAAACATAGAAGTAAACTCTTAACATCGCTGTAGTGCAGGTGCACGTCATTTCGCACCAGTTTACAGATTTTATTGATTTAACAAAAGGTGACCCGGAACAACCAAGGAAGCAAAATCGCGCAACTGAAGGAAACCTGGAAGACAAAATACACAGCGAAGTAGGGATGGGTACCGGTATCCAGTGCCATGATGGCACCGGTTCTGTCATAAACGGTAGTAACCAGACCGAAAAGCAGCGCACATTTCAGTGCTTTATTTCGGTGCTTTATTGCCAGCTGTAAAATGAAAGACCAAGACAGACTTTTAATTCATTTGAAAGCCTGATGCTTCGCCTCGTCCACCCCAGCTGTGAAACTCAAAAACCAGTCTTACTTGTTATCATCTATCGCCCACCTGGGCCTTACACAAAGTTTCTGATTTCTCAGACTTTATATCTAATTTAGTTCTGAGCTCAGATAAAATAATTATTGTGGGTGATTTTAACATCCATGTAGATGCTAAGAATGACAGCCTCAACATGGCATTTAATCTGTTATTAGACTCAATTGGCTTCTCTCAAAATGTAAAAGAACCCACCCACCACTTTAATCACACTCTAGATCTTGTTTTAACATATGGCATAGAAACTGAACATTTAACAGTGTTTCCTGAAAACCCTCTCCTGTCTGATCATTTCCTGATAACATTTACATTTACAATAATTGATTACACAGCAGTGGAGAGTAGACTTTATCACAGTAGATAGAGATGGTAAGCTCGAAATAGATGTTTCAACACTGTCTTGAGCGTCTGAAGCGCAGGTTCAAAACACCCAGATCATGCGAACATGACTAAACGAGTTTTTGGAGCGCGTCACCCCATTTTCAACAGGTGGCGTACAGACTGCTTCTAGGCGCCGCCAGATACGATGCTATTCTCTGTTTTTTGGGGGTTTTTTTTTCAACTTTCACCAGAAAACTTTATTTGGTGTATCAGGTGATGTCATCCTCACTATGATCCATTACTCACATACTGTGCTGCCATAAGGAATATATTTATACTGTTAAAACATATTAAGAAAACAAATCCAATAATTACAGGTGATCTCTTAACATTTTTAGTGGAAAATCAGTTTTTCGCTTTTCCTTTTTTTAAAATTCTCCCTTATGCTTCTGGTTTGAATATCTCAGAAACACTTTAACCAAAACACCAGACTCACAGGAAAACTTCATGCCAGTGTTACAGGATGCAGCATTCATTGCAGAATAAACAACAGGAAAGGTTGTTCATGGTTCAGAACATTATCAAGCTAGAACAACTATGCCAGGTTCTAGCTTGATAGTACGAAGAACAGACTTGGTGACACGAACACCTGGAAAGTTCAAAAATCAGCTAAACATAACCAAAGTTGAGGGCTGTGCACAGAAGGAAAGTCGACTGACCCCACGAACGGCGGTAAACCTGCGTGGTTACTACAGTAAACACAGCATCATTTCCTAATGTTTTTCTTTTTAAATTGACTTATTGTGAGCAACACGAATGTTAACATTATTTTTCTTCAAAATAAGTATCGATCACAATTGCTGGCTGGCTGGTGTAATAAGTAGCTTTGATTGGAATTGTGCAGGGCTTGTCTCCCATCTCCACAGTAACACCTGTGGAGATGGGTTTCAGATTGTTCGGAAGCCTAACCTAGCCTTTATAATGTCTGAATTGGTTAAATTCAATTCAATTTAATTTGTACAGCACCAAATCACAGGAACTGTGCTTTATAGGTGTCGAAGGCCAGTGTCCTGCAGGTTTTAGAGATTACCCTGGGTCAACACACCTGAATGAAATGATCAGTTCGTTACCAGGCCTCTGGAGAACTTCAGGACATGTTGAGGAAGTCATTCAGCCATTTGAATGAGCTGTGCTGGATCAAGGACACATCTAAAACCTGCAGGACACTGTCCCTCGAGGCCTGGAGTTGCCCACCCCTGCCTGCACTACATAAAATCCATACAGGTTATTGAGTGAGCCCAGGTACCAACTGGGGATAATGAGCAGCATCTGAGTCCTCAAGAGAGCAAAGGGAGAGAGAAAGAGAGTGGGAGAGAGAGCAGCACCACATGCATGTATAAATACTCAGCTCCACAGAATGTGGATATTACCTCTAATATTAGAAATGTTGTTGTTGTTGTAGAAAGATCCAAATTCATCACAATTATTTACTGAAAGAAATTCAGTTGGTATGGTTTTGGAGGGATTCAGTTTATCAGTGAATGAAAATAAAAAGCAGAATTAGACCAGTTGATTAGCTGGGAGATGATTGGCTGGCTGATTTGATTTGATTGTTGTAGCAGTAAAGTGCATTTTTGTAGTTTTCAAAATGTAATTTATTGCCATGACCATGATGCCAAGTCTCTCTTGGAAATGAGATTTTAACCTCAAGGGAAATTTTTACCTGGAAAGATAAAGGACTAATAAATTCTTTCATCGCTCCTGTAGATTCTTTTTGGCATCTTTACCTTTGAATTGTTTCTCCGGGGAGCTTTTGGTGGGCAGCATACATTACAGTTTGACAGGATAAATGTGGTCAATAATCTGGGAAATTGTATTAGAGAAGTTCTCCATCATTTCCTCACATTATGACCATAATGATAATGTACACGTTGCTATCACTGACATGATACTTGTTGATAATTTGGTTTGTATTTTTTTTTTTTGACAGATGAACAAAATACTTCTGAAAATATGCAGTAATGATCAGAGACAGTCACATCTTGAACATTGCAACTGTGACATTGAAAACTCTGTGGAAAAAAAATCAAATCGAGGATGTCCCCTTTGGAATGTGTGTTTAAAATCAAAACATTCTAATAAATGGATAAACCGTTTGGAGTCAATCAACTCTGTGCATCCCGGGTGGTAAACACTGGGGCTTTACAGTGTTGACAGCTGAGAGTTAGTAAGTTATACATGAGGAGATAGTAAAACGAAGAAGAAAGATGGTGATTAGAAAGAGAAGTTTGTAAGAACTCAGCCACTTTCTGGCTCCAAATGGTCCCTGATATAAATGCATTTGTATAGCCCTTTACTCAGTCCCTGAGGACCCCAAAGCGCTTTACACTACATTCAGTCATTCACACACTGGTGATGGCAGCTACATTGTAGCCACAGCTGCCCTGGGGTGCACTGACAGAGGCGAGGCTGCCGGACACTGGCAGCACTGGGCCCTCTGACCACCACCAGTAGGCAAACATGGGGTTAGTATCTTGCCCAAGGATATTTGGCTGGAATCGAACCACCGACCATCTGATTAGTGGCTGACCTGCTCTGCCACCTGAGCTACAGCCACCTTCTCATGTGTCTATGTTTTGATGGCCATGATTGAGCAGCAGATGCAGGTGCTCGAAAACATGATCACTCAGTCTGGGATCATTGTTCACTCCCTCCTGCTTCAGCAGTGGTGCTACACAAGATGGGACAGGGGGACGTTACCTAGTCTTTCATAGAGGAGTTTCAGGCAACGATGGCTTCCAGAGGATTGGGTATTGCAGCTGCTGCCCCTCTTATAGGGCAAAGCCCAAACGGTAACAGTGAGCCTGCAGCTGGCATCGAGGGGCAGCTTTGTGGATGTTTAAAGGGCCACACTGCAAGAGTTGTATGAATTTATGGGATTTACTTACATGGATGATTGAGCATGCATCGAGATGCCCTTTGTGGTCACATGGCTAGTGGGCTATGCCGACTATGAAGTGGCACAGTCAGACATGGGAGGAGCCACTCAGTTTTATCAACCTCTTAAAAACATGGGGAGATGGTGAAACCGCTTCTCTGGTAGAGACCTCAGACCCCAACAGCTAGTGAAATAGGGGGAAAGCATAATAAGTGTGACAGGAGTGAGCTGTTTCTGTCAGCCTCCTCTGGCGCTGCCCAATGAACATTCTGTTAGCTTTAGATAACTTTTTCCCCTTTACAAAAAACCCATCATTTAAAAACTGCATTTTGTATTTCCTTTGTCTAATATTAAAATCTGTTTAATAATCTGAAACATTTAAGTGTGAGAAATGTGTAAAAAACAAATCAAGAAAGTGCTGTAAAAAAAACTTGTTTTTTTGTACTGAAACATTTAAGAACTTTTTAGGGACCTTCAGCACAATTACCAGGATGTTTGCCTTCAGTTTATTTTCCTTGATGTGCACATGCAAAGCCATCGCCATCACTTTTATTTATATGTATTTATTTTGCTTTGTTGTGCACATTTTTCATCATTTTATTTTGCTTGAACACAGTGAGATTTTTCCATCTGCATCCGTTTTCTTTTTTGTGGAATTGTTTTAGGCTATGTTGATGTTTTGCTTCCCTTTTTTTGCATTTAGCATTTTGTGATATCAAATGGATCAAATATTGTGGCAAAAATAAAATGTTTAGGAAAATTCTTATTCATGGCATTTAAACCTAAAAAGTGAAAGGTTGTCATTACACTTTAAAAGCAGCTGTAAGAGAAGGAGGAACTTGGAAAACCTGTAATTCAGACAGCAGCCACTCGAGGTCGCTGCTGCATCACAGTCCTTTCACATACTGTCATTTTACTTACTGAAGTAAGTATCTAGTTCGAAACCACGTTTCTGTCCTACACCATTATTTTAGGGTCTTTATCTTTTAAAATAAAGGGTCTGAAGGCAACTGTTGACCTGGAAGATTTTTAGGACAATAACCTAGGTTATTGTCCTAAAAATCTTCCAGACTGAGCTCAGTCTTTCCTAATTAGAAGCAGGAAATTAGAGATCATCCGGTGATAGTTGGTATGAAAGACAGGAAACATTTGTCTTCCTGTGGTGTTGGGGATAGATTCAGTGTAAAACGCTGACAAACCAAAGAGCACTTATAGATCGACTTGCTGCTGTTGTTAGCCAAATGTCCAAGCATTTCAAATGAACGAAGTCTTTCTAGCATATGTACTTAAAGTCAGTGCAAACATTAAGTTAAAATATATCTGTCAACTCCAGCTCTGCCTCCTGCCCTAAACCATGCATCATAACATGTCTCTCTGCCATCTGTCACACTTCTGTCTTCTGGGATTTTTCGTTATTAATAAAAAGTTCGTTGTGACACGTGATTTCTTCACAGCATAAAATTTATGTGGATTAAATCACCTTAGATGCTGAACGAAAAGCGTGAAATTCATTGACACGACAGTTTAAATGGTTTTGAACTGAATGCTGTATAAACGCCTTCTCATGACGTCACGTTGCGTTAGCGTCCTGCTGCCTGTGGGAGCAGCGTTCATGTGAGGGTGGGAGAAGAGGGTTCTTATCGTCAGTTGGACTGAAGGACATTCTCACATCACATTTCACAGCTGCTATAGGACTGAGATATTAAACTGAATTTCAAAGAGTCTGTGATACTTGGTGTGAAAATAGGAAATATTTCCGTGGCTGTAATTTTACAGGACAGAAGCTGCAGCCTCAGCAGGCACCTAACTGCTCAAGATGTTTAAAAAACTCCTGCAATATGTTCGTACTGAAAAAATCGGTACCCCCGGGACAGTCATCGGGATGGTCGCCATGGCTTTCTTTCTGCGGAGTATGATGTGCGCTTGCAGAACTTTTGAATGCAATGAAATCGTCGTCGTGCCTGTTTTTTTAATATTTTTCCTGATGCTCCTGATAGACCAGACATTTCGGAGCACCGCGAAACATCCATCCACGTTTTTATGCCTTGTACTCAAGCGCGTTATCAGAGCGTTTCTAATCAGCCTGCTGTGGATTGTAGCTGTATTGATTTTCACAGACTGGTATGGTTGTTGTACCACTGATGAAAACACGAGTAAGCTGTTCTGTGAACCTGGGAGCCACACAGCTGAAGAAGAAGCTCAAAAAACTGAAGCGCAAATCAAGTCAAAGGTGAGGATTTCTTCTTGTATATATATGTGCTCTTATTCTACTTTTAATTTACAAATTTACAGCAAACACACATTAATGCTGTTATGTTTTGCATGTTTGTTGCTTCTTTTTCAGCTTGCTGGTTACTCTCTGCTCCTGGGCATGACTGTTGTCGCTTTCTTCATGACTTGGAGTGGGTGGAGAAAATGGTTTATAAAAAAATACAGTTGGTGCAACAAGAAAACTTTTTACTACAAACTGATTTTGGAAGAAGAGAAAAAGGTTCTGGAGGAGCTTTTGAGGAAAGAAGCAAATGAGACTTTGACTAAAGAAATCACGAGCAACATAAAAAGGAAAGACTGGGACGGCTGTTTTAACGTTGCTCAACAAATGATCAGTAAAGCAAAACATCAAAAACCAGAAGCAACCAACCAGCAGATCAACTGGATCAGTGAGGGGAGCTCCAGCAGAGGGGGGCAGCATCATCAAGCAGCAGCACATCAGCAGGTAAAAGGCTCTGTTATATACAGATGTTACAGCTGCCAGACTCTGTCAGTCTAAATTAATGAAACTATTTCATTGTTGCATTCTGACCTGCACAGTCATCCAGGTCGCCATGAATCCAACTCTACTCATTATTAATAGCATTAACATGTGTTGTTGTTGTTTAGTTAACTATGAAACCAAAAAGACACAGATTGCTATGCTATCCTGATGTAACTCTCTGATTAATCTGGGCTTGAGACCATCATTAGAGCACTCTGTGTTTCCTGCCTGGTTGCAAATATGATCTATGTTTGCTCTAACTACTAACACTGTGCAGAAATACAATGAAGAGTGAACAATTAGTGCACAGAGATTCTGTTTTTTACTTTTTCTATCAGAGTTAACTTTCTTGCTAATTGATAAAAATCTTTTGCAGGCACAAAACTATGAACTTGAAGCAGTGGCACAAGGTAAACGCACCAACACTCCTTAATTCACCGTACAGCTCCCTTAACATCACCTAACTTCACTTTTACAGTGATAATACTAAAAACTGTCACTGATGTGAGGATGGTGGTCTGCATAGTTAGCACTATGCATTTTCTTGTTTTCACTGAGACTGTCTCACATTGAGGGCTTGCTTTGGCCCAGCTCCATGCAAAGCCTCTTTTGCATAAAGACACGACAGACTCTAAATGTCTAAATTTTGTCAGGAGCTGTAACTCAGTTTAGCCATTTACTTTAAAAACTAAAATGATAACAACAATAATAATCTCTTTCACAGGGTTGAAATATCTTATATCTCATAATGAGATTTTTAATATTGCACTGTTGAGGGTTGGAGTTAATTTTAATCACTTTAGAGATTGGCCACAATGTGTTACTGTATAAAACTTTCACACGTTGTTTGTCTCCTGCCCTCCTGCTGCACCATTTATGTTTTCATTTATAAAGTTGCTATCAAAGCTCAGAGTGAAGCAAATCTGTATTTAGCACCTCCCAGTCCTCTTATTTCCCCTTTTGTTTTACTTATGATGACTGATGTGATGATCAGTCTGTTGGAATCAGAATAAAATCTGTAAAATAAAATTTATGGTCTCCATCTTTTTAACAACTCTGTCGACAGTAATGCAGACGACAGACTGTGAGGCAGTTTCTCTGCACTGAAAACATTTACTGTTTATCACTGCAACAGTCTCTGGTTTACCCTTCCTTACTCTTCATATTCACAGCATTCAGGGTAGTTTGGACCCAGGCAAAGAATTCCTTCGTAACGAGAGTCTACAATAAATTTTTATCTACAGATATAATAATCTGACGTTATAATAAATTAATGATTCATCCTAAATTAATCTTTTTGAGAGCAGAGAGAATTCTGGGTCCTTTGCAACACTTGATTTTGGAGACATGACAGCAAAACAACCATACTAATATAAATATATAAAAGGTTAAATAGCAAGAACATTTTGGAACTGTTAGGATTTTTTTAACTGTGTAAATATTTTCCAGTTGTTGACACTGTCCTCACTTCTATATCATCATCATCATCATCATCATCATCATCATCATCATCATCATCATCATCATAATAACAGTTAACATTTTTAAAACTAGGCTGTGGATTGAAAACAGTGGAAACCTTATATGTGCAGGAGTTGCTCATGTGACATTCCCTGAAATGGCAGCTCAGGTGCTCTTACATGGTCAGAGTCCACTTGCACTGCAGGATGGATCCAAATATGATAAAAGTCTCAGATTTAGACAAAATGTCTCATCCTTCTAAAATTATACTGAAATATCTTAAATTGAGTGACTGACATGTAGATAGTTCTATAAAAGCTCAGACACGTCTCATCACATGTGCGCCTTAACTCATTAAACTTTACATCAATTAAAAACTTTTTGTATTTTTCTTCAGCTACACCTGAAACAGTTACTACAGTTGAAGTCTGACCATTAACAGTAACTCAGTAAAACATCTCTATAGCAGAGATGGTGTAAGACAGCCGTCATATATCAGTGAGGCAGAAATGAGATCAGATTGTAAATATTTAAACTGGGGACAAAACATTTTAACCTCCTAAGACCCGAACTCTTATATGGCATGCATTTTTAAATTCTCTTTGCTATTTGGGCTGTTTGGGACCTGATGAATGTAAAAACAAAGAATTTCCAGATATTTCTTTTTTCCCTATATCAACATATGAGGACATTTTCTTTAAATTTCGATAGAACAGTGTCAGTATAACATTCTCGTAAGTGGATATCAGGCCCTTGTGGAGTAAAATTTTGTATTTTGGTCTAGACATCCCAAAATCTGGCGTCCACCTAGGAGGTTAATCCAGTAATGACAGAAATATTGAAATGCTCTTAAAAACAGAGGTGTTATGTTTAAGTTCTTACTGAATAATTATTTAAAAAATGAAATAGTTTTTCAATAGTTTTTTATTTAATAAAAAAAAATCACCTGAGTTTGGATATTAATATCTCATGACGATGATGATGATGATGATGACGATGACCATGATTAAAAAGACTTTTTTATTCCCTCTAAATGACACAGTGTCACATGCTCACATTCCTCAGTCTATTAAAATGGAGGCTCTGTTTTTTTACATGTTGCCATGGTGAATCATGATATCAGAGCTCCTCTGATGAATCTTTTCCTCTTCTAGTCATCCATGTACTTAACTCAGCATGCTTCCTGTAACAGGGTCCAGAAGTACACAGTTCAAAGTACAACTTTAGAAGATCACAAAACACCCTGTACACGGCTCAGTAAATGACTCCTCAGGCTCAAGTTAAACAGTCAAACCATTTCCAGTATATCTTTATTTTATGTTCATTTCTTGGATTTCATTTTTCAAGTCTTGTTTATTTTCATTCAGTTAAACAGTTCATTTTGGTTTTCACTCCAGTTTAAATATAATAAGTTTGCTCTGTACAGACACAATTCTTTGTTTTCTGACAAAAACATTTTTCTGCCCTGTAGAAAACAGAGACACCATGCCGTTATTTAACGAATCCACCTAAAAGAACATCAAGTGATGCAGCTCCAGAAACATCGCAAGTGACCACAGACATGTTATACACCTTGTCAGGCGACGTGAGGTCTAGAGAGAGAGAGGTCGGATAAAAGTTCTTAATATCCAGCCTTATGTGATTATAAATGGATTGGGATGAATCTGCAAAAAGGTTTTTGGAAAGGGAAGCAGGAGACTGTTGTTGTAGAGTGGATTGATGAGACTGAAGCTGTTCAGTTGCCAACAGAGAGTTCAGTTCCTTGCAAAGCAAACACGTTTAAAACAAGAGAAGAAAAAAGAAGAAAAAAAGTTCAAATGTTTTGTTCTAAATCTGTTGTGTTCTACAAATTATTCGAGAATTGGAAAAGGAAATAGGAAAAGACATATTTTTTTTGTTTTTGTTTTTAAATCCTATGCCAACTCTTTTTAGCTTTGTAAATATTGGCTATAATGTATGGATAACTCTTATTTTATTTTGACTTTATTTTGCAAATTTATTTAAATTAGGCTATCCTAGGATAAATGTTATTTTGTTGGTTCTAAAGATCTGGATTATTTTTTACTTTATTCTTTATTGTAATTTTTTATCCTGTTTTTCAGTTTTATTTTCCAAGACTTGGTGAATTGACCTTTATTTTTACAACTTGGCTTACACTTTTTAGTATGTTGGCTATAATGAGAAGTGTTTTTCAGTTTCTTAGCCCCCTTGACATGGTTGAGGGCGGGGGGGTTGCGTGCCTCAATGACCCTAAGAGCTGGACCAGCAGAGGCTTAGTCTTCAGGTGGGACACCAACATTGGTCAGTTCTTAGGGTAGATGCCTGACAATCCAATTACATGACAAAAACAGTTATTCAGAGCACCCCACCACCACCCCACCCCTTTCCTGTCTCTGTTGCCATCCTTTGCCTCCTTTACATTTCCGTCTGCCCCCTCATATATGCCTGTCTAGAACCGGCCCAGGTTGCAAAATGTTCCATCCATCCTCTTTCTTCCGCTTATCTGGGGCCGGGTTGTGGGGGCAGCAGCCCAAGCAGAGAAGCTCAGACCTCCCTCTCCCCAGCCACCCCCTCCAGCTTATCCAGGGGAACGCCTTGGTGCTCCTAGGCCAGCAGAGAGATATAATCTCTCCAGCGTGTTCTGGGTCTGCCTTCTCCCAGTGGGACATGCCTGGAAAACCTCGCCCAGGAGGCGCCCAAGGGGCATCCTTGTTATTATTGCAAAATCTTCATCCAGCGATTTGTTTTTAGGAGCCCTTTTTTCTCAAGTGGTGGGTTACCACCATCGCAGCTTTTGATATGTATCTACAAATTCAAATTGATCTTATATTTTTCATTAAATAATAAAATATTTCAGTTTAAATGTCTGATTCTGTGTATTGCTCTGAGTAAAATATGAGTTTGTGAGAGTTGGAACCCTGTTTTTATTTGCATTTTCCACAGCTTCCCAACATTTTCAGCACTGAGTTTGGGCCTATTTAAAGTTATTGTTTTTCTTCAGAGTGGCAGAGAAGATTTCATTATATATCTCTTGATGTTAGAAAATGACTTCTTAGAACAGTAAAACTTAAGTTCTACCTTATGTTCTAAGTAGAACTTCTAACTTCTCTAAGTAGAACTTAGAACATAAAGTATAGAAAAAGCAGCCGGATCAAATGAAGATGTGAAAGAAGTAAAGAACATAAATGAATACCAAAGACATCCACCCTCACCCAGGGAGAGGAAAAAGTCAAGATTGTGCAAAGATAAGATGACAGGACATGATGCACCAACTTGAATAAATATTTGCAGGAGGAAACATTTGGCTTAGGAACCTTGAACCTAAACCACAAGTGTTCCTGTGAATGCACATGTGGCTGCTAAAGCTGGTGGACCTAAATGTTCACCTCCAAGTCCGTTCACATACAAGAGGGAGGGGAGTGAGTGAGTCAGCGCTCAGGGCACAGAGTTAAACACACAGTTTTAAAATTCGCTCCCACGGTCCCATAATCCCACAGTCCAGCATGTTGCTCTTCTGAAACAGGACAGGAATTTCTCTTTGGGGTGGAAACCACGCCGGCCAGAAGAACAAGGAGGGGGCTGCTGTCGCAGACATGTCTCCTCCTGACAGCGCGTCACTGCAGTCCCGCCCCACTCCACACCTGAACACGGCCTCCCTCGTAGCACAGCCACATGCAGGCAGAGGGGCACCCCTGCCCTGCTGTGAATTGCGGCCATCGCCACTCACTGTTGTTGTTCCTGCCATTGGGACCGGATCGCCGAACGACTCGTGGCCCCCCACAGTCAGGCAGCAGTTCCTCCAACACATGTGCGGGCTTACACGCGTTTCTTTATCTCCTGCTCACCTTTCGTGCGTCGCTCCTCTTGTCTCTGCGCTCACTATCCCCTTTAAAAGGTCAATCTGGCGGCTGATAGGCCACCTCGGGGAACGCCCCCACCTCACAAGTGCCTACAATTGTCCTCTTCGTCCACAGTGGATTAGAAGAATATTGTGCAACAACACTAAAATACATAATATTATATAAAGATGAGGATAAAACCATGCAATATAAATTTCACAATAAATTCATGCAAATAAAATCAACACTATGTACCAATACACAGACTGATAAAACATAAAAACACAAATTTCCACTGTGTGACACACAGTTTGTGCATAACGTAAAAATTTGTTTTTATTTTTTTTTCAGCTTGACTACAAGTTTGTTGGTTATTTGTATCATCTGCTCAATGAAATAATTAATTTAAATGTAGAATTTTAGAAGAAAATAACAATTGTTAGTCTGAATGGCCAATAATCTTCACATTTAGTTCTTACTTTTGTCAAAACTAACTCTGTGTGTGTGTGTGTGTGTGTGTGTGTGTGTGTGTGTGTGTGTGTGTGTGTGTGATTTGAGTGTATATGATTTTACTGAAGAGCAGTCAGTGTCCAGTCAGCTGCTGGGCATTTTACTAAGGGTAATTTCATGTCCTTATTTAAATGTGAAGTGAAGGGAAGGAATCAGGAAAGTTATTTAAATAACACATTAAAAAACATCAGCTGCTGACCAAAGAGTCATATTTATAAAATCACGAGATAACATAAAGACAGAACAAAGTAAAATGACAGTATGTGAAAGGACTGTGATGCAGCAGCGACCTCGAGTGGCTGCTGTCTGAATTACAGGTTCTCCAAGTTCCTCCTTCTCTTACAGCTGCTTTTAAAGTGTAATGACAACCTTTCACTTTTTAGGTTTAAATGCCATGAATAAGAATTTTCCTAAACATTTTATTTTTGCCACAATATTTGATCCATTTGATATCACAAAATGCTAAATGCAAAAAAAGGGAAGCAAAACATCAACATAGCCTAAAACAATTCCACAAAAAAGAAAACGGATGCAGATGGAAAAATCTCACTGTGTTCAAGCAAAATAAAATGATGAAAAATGTGCACAACAAAGCAAAATAAATACATATAAATAAAAGTGATGGTGATGGCTTTGCATGTGCACATCAAGGAAAATAAACTGAAGGCAAACATCCTGGTAATTGTGCTGAAGGTCCCTAAAAAGTTCTGTAAGAATATTGTTCAGGTGATGCTTCATCCTGAGTAGTTAGCTGCAGCTTGTGTTCACTAAAGTTATAATCATGGGAAAACAAGCATGCTGTTTTTCAAGTAAAATTTCTCTTGTGATACTTTTAAAATTCAGCCTCAGAACATTTATATTTCTACTTCTGGTTATATTGTAGACTATGAAATGAGCGGCAGGTTCTGCAGTCCAAAAGAAAATGGTAACTTGACTACAATTGAGGACAAAAAACATTCACATAGCAGGTATTGACATAAAAATCAGGCAAGCAGTAGGACACATATGTACCTGTAATGAATGAGCAAAATTTGAACTGTTTCCTTTTTCAATTTATTTTCACAGCATTATTTACAATACTTATACTTCACAAGATGACCGGCAACAGAAGTCACTGTTTTGGATGAGAGGGTGGAATGCTAAGTTAGCTAGGCTAGCAAAGTGAATCCACAGACTGTGGTTGTTGCACAAACAGCACAGATCTCTGCTAAATAGTAGATAGTCTTGTTGTTTGTAGCAAGAACCCAAACCAAAATACAAAAGGGTGTCTCAGGGACCAGAGCTACACCACATGGCTTCAAGTAAGTTCCAACAGTTCGCAAAGACATGGAGTTTCACCCACACCGCTACTAGCCCCCATTACCCACAGAGCAACGGCCTAGCCGAAAAAAAAAAACGTAGAACACAAGGCCAAAGCTGAACATAAGGACCCTTACTTGAGCCTATTGGAATATCGGAACACCCCTGTGGACAACTTAAAGTCGCCTGCAAAACTACTCATGAGCCAGAGACTCCACTCCATCCTCCCTGCAACACCAAAACAGCTGGAACCACAAGTAGTTTGCCAGCAAACAGTATGTGAGAGGAGAGAAGTCTGCCAGCAGCGCCAGCAGACTTATTTCAACAGGGCGGCCCGACCTCTGCCTCAACTACATCCTGGCACACCGGTCTAGTTCCCTCAACAAGAAGGTTCCTAGAAACCAGCTGTGGTCACGCGTTGTGCCGACACGCTCAGAAGCTACAACATAACCACAGTTACAGGACAAGTTTATCATCGTAACCGCCAACACCACCGCGAAGGCAGAAACAGTGTAGGAAGAGAGGAGTCCATTCAACCGACAGTCAACAGTCATGACAGCACTGTGGTATCCCAGCCTCCGCCTGTGGAGCCCCCTGACAAAGACACTACAACACCCAGATACACAACTCGATATGGACGTGTTACTAAACCAAGACAGGTCTTGGTATATTGTAAAGGGTGCAGGCGGATCACTGCCCTAGAAAAAAAAAAAGAGAACAGCTGTTCATCTGTTTGTTGTTTCAATAATTCCACTAAATGCATCTGCTTATTATGGTAATAATTTAGCCAGTATTGAGACAAATGCTATGATAATGGATGTTGCTCAGGATGCTTATTGCTGTAATTTCAGTTGCCTGACAAATTTAACAAGCCTGAGTTGCTCTGTTGTTGATGTTTTTCTCGTCAGTCTTACAGCAGAAGTACCAGACACCATGAACTAACACAGCTGCAATCCACAGCAAAGCAATTAAAAAAGGCTCTGATAACGCGCTTGACAACAACAGAAGTGTCCCAGCGTGTTTTGCAGCACTTCGGAATGTCGTGTTTGTCAGCAGCATTAAGAAAAATATTAAATATTAAAAACTGCACACCTATAGCTTCAGTGCATCGGAAAGTTTTGGTGCTGCAACAGGAGAGGTACTGGTAATGAAAAAAACGACAATACCTACCAGGATGGGTCACGACGAATACATTGAAAGAGGTTTTTTTTGTTTTTGTTTATTTACCATCCTGTGTGCTGAGAGTGAAGCTTCCTTCCTCTAAAACTAAAGCAGTAAAATTATTTCCTGTATCTAAGTATCACAGTTTTTGTTAACATGGTGACTATTTAAAAATTCAGCCTCAGTCCTGTACTGCTGTGAAATTATCACGTCCTCCTGTCCAAGTGACTCCGTTTTCATCGATCCTCAAATTAAAAACTTCATGAACACGTGCGCCCCTGCAGGTACATAAAAGTGGTCTCGAGACATCCAACTCTACCGCTAATTTTCTGCTTCTTAATTCAGATCAAACTGAGGTTATTGTACTTGGCCCTGAAAATCTTAGAAATATTGTATCTAACCAGATTCTTACTCTGGATGGCATTACCTTGGCCTCCAGTAATGCTGTGAGGAACCTTGGAGTCATTTTTGACCAGGACATGTCCTTCAAGGTTTAAATCTGGGACTCCCCACCATTTGACCTTCTCGGATGAGAGGTGAAACGTCTTCAAGCAACTTAATCCTGACTGGCCCTTAAAAATGCATCCTTTTAAGGCCCTAGGGACCAAAAATGGTCCCGCCCCAAAAGTGCAATAAAAAGATTATATATTCATATTTTTTTCCACTTTAAATTGGTCAGTCTTTTAAAACTACTTCTCCCTGAAATATTCATATAAAGTTTTGATTATATTTTCGTTGTTTTAACCCTTTAAATCCCAGTTTTATTACATGAGCGCACTGTTTTTTTAGCCCCAAAAAACAAAAAAACTAAATATTTTCCAAAAAAAACATTTGAAGTAATATTTGTTTGTTATTATAATTAGGCCTTAAATGGACCAAAGATTGGCACCAACATTCATTTCGATCCACTTTTATTTTTTTTGCAGGAGCAGATTTTAAAAAAAATGCATCCACCTTTATGCCTAAGGACAATTCCCCAAAAAGTGCTATAAAAACTTTATATATTCATATTTTTTTTCACTTTAAATTGGTCAGTCTTTTAAAACTACTTCTCCCTGAAATATTCATACAAAGCTTTAATTATATTTTCGTTGTTTTAACCCTTTAAATCCCAGTTGTATTACATGAGCGCCCTGTTTTTTAGCCCCAAAAAACAAAAAAACTAAATATTTTCCAAAAAAAAACATTTGAAGTAATATTTGATTGTTATTATAATTAGGCCTTTAGATGGACCAAAGATTGGCACCAACATTAATTTCGATCCACTTTTATTTTTTTTTTCAGGACCAGAAAATGGTCCCCAGGCGCCCAATGCTGCTCCTCTAGGCCGAAAGGAGTGCATCTTCCCGGGGTAAGTCGCGACGATCACCGGGGCATGTTGCGTGGGACTCCTTTCTACAGCACACACGTCCGATACCACGTGACAACAAATACGTCATTTCCTGTTGACTAAAAAAAAAAAAGCACCCTCTCATGGCCCTAGGGACCGAAAATGGTCCCGCCCGATCAGCGGGCAAAGCCGCTGCTGCACGCCGGGAATGAGGCTTCCTTTCCCGCAGGTCTGTCTAAGCAGCCCGCTGTTTTCCAGCAGGGGTCAAATGTGAAGCAAGGGCGCCACCCGGTGGACAAATAAAAAAATTACAATTCTAAGGCCCCTAGTCCAAAACGAAACCGAAACTTAAGTAATCACCAAGACGTTAACGGTAATAATTCTGCAGTGAAAAATAGCGTTTATAATGGAAGTCAATGGGGCCGCAAACGGCCCCTAGGGCTCTAAGAGGATGTGTATTGTTAGCTTAGCCACTGAAGCTAATTTAAGGAAGTCAGACTTGAATTTTGAAATGAAATTATGCCAAACTTTTTTTTAGAGAATTTGGCTATATTCTGTTCAACACAGTGCAAATGGCTTGTAACCGAAAAACTAAAATGTACAAAAATGGTCCCAGGGCCTCAGAAGGCAGAAGTCCAGACGCTTTTCTTTGCAAGATCCTTTGACAACCTATATTAAGGATTTATGATCACATTTACTCTTAAGTTGAATGGATGAAAAGAAAAATATGAAGATTTAGTATTTGCTACACTGACAGATGAATTGGTTGAAATAGGAACCTGTGGCATTTGGGTGGTTATTTGGTCATAGATCCTAGTATTTACACTCAACAAAAATATAAACGCAACACTTTTGTTTTTGCTCCCATTCCCCATGGGATGGACTTAGAGACCTAAAATTCATTCCAGATACACAATATAACCATCCCTCCCAAACAGTGGTCACAAATCAGTCCAAATGTGTGGTAGTGGGCACATCTGCCATATTGAGATAATCCATCCCACCTCACAGGTGTGCCACATCAGGATGCTGATCTGACATCATGAGTAGTGCACAGGTGTACCTCAGACTGCCCACAACAAAAGGCCACCCTGGAATGTGCAGTTTTGTCTCACAGCAAAATGCCACAGATGCCACAAGCAATGAGGGAGCGTGCAACTGGCATGCTGACAGCAGGAATGTCAACCAGATCTGTCGCCCGTGCATTGAATGTTCATTTCTCAACCATAAGCCGTCTCCACAGGCGTTTCAGAGAATATGGCAGCACATCCAACCGGCCTCACAACCGCAGACCTCGTGTAACCACACCAGCCCAGGACCTCCACATCCAGCAGGTTCACCTCCAAGATCGTCTGAGACCAGCCACCCAGACAGCTGCTGGAACAATTGGTTTGCACAACCAAACAATTTCTGCACAAACTGTCAGAAACCGTCTCAGGGACGCTCAACTGCATGCCCGTCGTCCTCATCGGGGTCTTGACCTGACTCCAGCTCGTCGCCGTAACAGACTTGTGTGGGCAAATGCTCACATTCGATGGCGTCTGGCACGTTGGAGAGGTGTGCGCTTCACGGATGAATCATGGTTCACATTGTTCAGGGCAGATGGCAGCTGAGAATGTCCCAGTTCTTGCATGGCCAGCATACTCACCGGACATGTCACCCATTGAGCATGTTCGGGATGTGCTTGACCGGCGTATACGACAGCGTGTACCAGTTCCCACGAATATCCAACAACCTCGCACAGCCATTGAAGTGGAGTGGACCAACATTCCACAGGCCACAATTGACAATCTGATAGACTCCATGCGACGATGTGTTGCACTGCATGAGGCAAATGGTGGTCACACCAGATACTGACCGGTTCTGGGTCCCCAGACCCCCAATAGCGCAAAAAACTGCACATTCCAGGGTGGCCTTTTGTTGTGGGCAGTCTGAGGTACACCTGTGCACTACTCATGATGTCAGATCAGCATCCTGATGTGGCACACCTGTGAGGTGGGATGGATTATCTCAATATAGCAGATGTGCCCACTACCACACATTTGGACTGATTTGTGACCACTGTTTGGGAGGGATGGTTATATTGTGTATCTGGAATGAATTTTAGGTCTCTACGTCCATCCCATGGGGAATGGGAGCAGTAACAAAGGTGTTGCGTTTATATTTTTGTTGAGTGTATAATCAAATATGGAGTGTGTGCTGCATATTGATCAGGTGTTTTTTTAATCAGTTTTTGCATTTTTTTCAATAAGTGTAAATACGAAGTATAAATACAAGCAAATATATTGAGATACCTACAGCTGTATTTGGTATCTCTGTTATCTGTTTATTTTCTATTATTTTTATCATTTTTATTAAACATTTACCTGACACTTTATTAGGTGCACCTTGCTAGTATCATGTTGGAGCGCCTTTTGCCTTCAGAACTTGTTGAGATGTTGAGAATCTCCTGTTCAACATCACAGTGGTGCTCTGTTGATTCCATTTTGAAAAAGCCCTTATTGGACTCCAGAATACTTTCAACGGTACTTTGAAGTATAGTTACTGAAACAAATTTAAAAGTGTCAATCTAACCATGATAAAATATTGATACTTTAACCACTCTTAGCTGTGACATAGAGGCAGCCAGCCACACCTAAATGTTTCAGATCCTTAAACAAATTTTAATAGTAGACAGTGGAAATCCAACTAAATGCTCCTAGCTCTGTCTGAAAAAGACTGCTTGTGCCACCGGTGGCCGCAATAGACTTCTTTGCTGAATTGCATTAATTCAGCCCCACTGGAGAGTTTGAGCATGAACAGTTTTGGCAAATACAAAACAAGCTTTTGTGTTCCCCATTAGATGACCTCTAACTTCCTTAACTTCAATGAGAACAAAACCGAAGTGATAATGTTTGGACCAAGCGGCTATCCCAGCACCTCTAATTTTAACCTGCACAGTCTTGAACCTTTTGTCAAATCACATGCCAAAAATTTGGGGGTTATATTTGACAGCAATTTCACCTTTGAAAAACACATAAACTCAGTCGTACAGCGGTCTTTCTTCAAACCGAGGCTTTTATCTAAGGTGAGATCATTTTTGAACGGGTGATTCATGCTTTTATTATATCCCAGCTGGACTATTGTAACTCCTTATATGCTGGAGTCAGCCAGACTTGCCTGGCAAGGCTGCAGTTAGTCCAGAATGCTGCAGCTCGTCTTCTGACACGTAATAAAAGATGTGAGCACATTTCCCCGGTGCTTGCCTGTCTTCATTGGCTCCCTGTCCACTTCAGAATTAATTTTAAAATTTTATTGTTGACTTACAAAGCCCTGAATGGACAGGCTCCCGGGTATTTGTCTGACCTCTTGCAGACTTATACCCCCTTAGATCTCTTAGATCAAGTGATCTTTGGCTTTCAGCCGTACCAAGGTCGAGGCTGGTTCATAGAGGCGATCGAGCATTTGCAGTCGCAGCACCTAAGCTGTGGAATAATTTGCCCCTATACGTCAGACAGGCTCCTACTGTCAATCTTTTCAATCTTATCTTAAAACACATTTTTATTTACCGGCTTTTAATACAGCATGAGAGTTATTTGTTAATCCATATTTGGTGTTTGCTATCAATACTCGAAGTTATTTTATTATGTATGTTGTATTCTTGTTCAGCACTTTGGTCAATGCTCCTGCTGTAATTAAATGTGCTATATAAATTATTAAACTATTATTAAACTATTGTTGCTCAGAAGTCATTTTCATGTTGGAACCCTTGCATGTGTGTAGATTTTGCCCATTTTGTTTTTTGTGCTGAGGCCTGCAGTTCTTTTGATATTGTTCTGGGTTCTTTTGACCTCCTGAATGAGTCATTAATGAGTCATTATTCATTCTTTAAGTACTTTTGGTCAGCAACTATTAATGGAAAGTTTAACTGCTGTTCCAGTTTTCTCTAATTGTGGATAATAGCTCTCACCATGGTTCACTGGGGTCCCAGAGGCAGAGAAAGGGCTTTATAATCGTTTCCAGACTGATAGATATCGCAGACTTTGTTTCTCAGCTGTTTAATAAGATTTTGGCATGATGTGTTGTTGTTTGCTTCATTAGAAGGATTTTATATAAGTGATTTCTTCATTCAACATATCTGATATTTTGATAGAAAAATTAAATTCAAAACATGTTTTAGATTTTAGAGTCTTCAAAATATCAACCCTTTGCTTTAATTACTGCTTTGCTCACTCTTGGGCTTCTCTCATTGAGTTTCATGAGGTCGTCACCTGAAATGGTTTTCCAACAGTCTTGAATGAGTTCCCAGAGATGCTGAGCACTTGTTGGTCCTTTTGCCTTTACTCTGCGCTCCATCTCATCCCAAACCATCTCCACTGGCTTTTGGCCAGGTGACTGTGGAGGCCAGGCCATCCTGTGCAGCACTCCATCACTCTCCTTCTCGGTCAAATAGCCGTTACACAGCCTGGAGGTGTGTTTGGGTTCATTTTGCTGTTGAAAAATAAATAATGTTTATTATTCCAAACTGTGCCTTCAGTTTGGAATAAATTCAGCAAAGCACCTCCTCCTCCATGCTTCACGGTTGTGCATGAAAAGACTATCTTTTTACTTTTTCTGCATCACACAGAGACACGCCAGGTGGAACCAAAGATGTCAGATTTGAACTCATCAGACCAAAGCACACATTTCCTCTGGTCTAATGTCCATTCCTTCTGTTTCTTGCCCCAAACAAATCACTTCTGCTTGGTGTTTTTGACCATAAAGGCCTGATTCACACAGTCTCCTCTGAACAGTTGATGTAGAGATATTTCTGCTACTGGACCTCTGTGTGGCATTTATCTGGGCTCTGATCAGAGCTGATGTTAACTTGCGATTTCTGAGGCTGGTGACTCGGATGAATTAATCCTCTGCACTTCTGCACTCCACAACTGATGGTCTCAAACCTCATTAGGAAAGAAAGAAATTTCACATGTAAAACCTGACAAGGCAAGTGGAAACCGTTTCAGGTGACTACAACATGAAGCTCATTGAGAGAAGGCCAGTTTGCAGCACTGTCAACAAAGCAAATGCTGGCTTCTTTCAGGAATCTAAAATATAAGACATATTTAGAGTTATTTATCAATTTATTCATTGCTACATACAGTAATTCCATATATCTTGCTTCATATATGTAATGCCTTCAGTATGTATCAACAATGTAGGAAGTAGTAAAAATAAAGAAAAACCTTTAAATGAGAAGGTGTGTCCAAACATTTGGCTGGCAGTGTACATATAAATCTTGAAGTAGTCTGATGTCCACATGTCATGTTCGGGGGGCTTTTTGTAATACCTTGGAGGCCAAAGGTAAAAAAAAAAAAGCACACCCTTTTTAATATCTAAGGTTTTATGAATTTTGACTTCTTTTGCTCCTTTCAAGAGTCGCCACCAAGGACCACCTCTGTCCATCTCAGAATGATGAAGTTTTATGGAGCTGTAAGGCTTTGTCCAATATTTCCACCTTTCCATCAATCCTGTCCACATGTCTAAACCTCACCAGCATTGCCTCTCTAACTTGTCCTCTGTTCCTCTGACCCATTCATTTCTAATCCAGTGATTCTGGTCACTTCAAATGAAAATCTTAAAATCTCCAACTCTACCTCCTGTCTTTTTGTCCCGGAAACAGACAAACCACACATCATACATACAAGGTCTCACTCCCACCTTGTAAACTTTGCTTTTCACAAATTACTCCTTGCACTCATCTCAACTCCGCCCTACGTGCACTCTCTCCCTCCCATTCACACACTTATCTTCTGTCTTCATCTACTGACTCTCATTCCTCTTCTCTGCAGTACATGGCCCCACATCTCCATCTTCCCTTCCATCTGCTGTCACTCAAACAACAGATCATAATGTTGTCTCCAAACATCAAATTTTGGACCTGGCCACCTTGCAGTATCTGAGACACCATCTCATATACTCACACTCAGTGGTTTTCAGGAGCCCATGCAGTGATCGCCATTACAGAATCTGTTCTCGATGCAGTGCAGACTGAAAAGCCATCCTTGTGAGTCTGTGTGCCACAACACCTGAAGGAATATGCTAAATATACATAATAATTGTTTTTGACAATTAATAATAATAAAAATATATATAAACATACAATATGGACCAAAGTTTCCTGGATGATGAGGCAAAAATATTTGCACTTTGAGCATTTGTCCTCCAGGAGGCGCCAAAATAAGAGATCTGTCAGTAGATTCTTTTTTTTTTAAACTGATGATTAGATAAATACTTAAATATTGAATTCATCAGTTAGGACCTCCTACTATTTAATAAAAAAATAACTGACATAATAGCTGAAAACCATTGAAATCTTTTGGTGTCCAAAACATCTGACTTCATGTGGTCTGAAATCATCTCTTAAAAACCTCTGGAAACCTATAGATACAGATAACACAATTAGCAGAAACAGTTACAGTTCAGCATTACCTGTAACTTGAAGTATGAAAACATTTGAGATGCAGAATGTCACCGCCGATCTCGTATTAAACCACAAACAGCACAAACAGCTAAATGTTCAGTGGAAAAAAGGAACGACAAATAACAAAATGCAAAGCTCATGTTTTTTTTATTCATTTTTACTGAAACACATATTACAGTTCAAATTGTGCATTTCATTTGAAAGTATTTATTAAAATATCAGCTTAGCACATTAAAATCCAAATCTCTGTTTTTCTCTTTCTAGACCCAAAAGCTTCATTTTTATGATTTCTGTCAAACCTGAAACTTCACAGCTTCTTTGAGCATGTTGTTTATACACAGGTGGCATTAAATGTTACAGGAACAGTGAAAACTATCTTATTAATGTCTTTAATAGGCTACTGGTAAAATTTGAGCTTAAAGAGACGGTCACACATAAAGCAACTAGAAACAAAATAGCCAACGTCAGTGTGAAGCCAGCAGGTCAAAAGTTAAACTAAACTAACAGAGTGATAAAGTGGCCACGAGGGAGAGTGAAGACTACAGCTGATCCAAATATAAAGGGAAAGTGTTCCCAAGCCAACCAAAGGCTACAAGATAGAGACAAGCTGTCAGCTACCAAGTGATGCACAATGACTCTAAGGCTTTCTGTAGAAGCTCCTTATAACATGCTCACATTTGTGAAATTCAAACAATATCATAGCGTAAAAATAGCACCATTAAAAATCTACCCTCATGTGACATAAAAAAAACAACTTTGAAATATATGAAACATACATGTATCACCACAACATGGTATTTAGAAGCATAACATAACAATCTTACTATAGTTTCCTTTCACTTGTGACGTACAGACATATTTTTTTTCTGATAAACTGAAAATGAAACTTCTGAATTCTGATAAGACGGTCGCAGTGACGATAATTTCCTCACATTTCTGTTGTGCGTTTTTCTGAATCAGACTCCTCCATTAGTTTGTCCTCCTGTTTAAATTTAAAACACACACACACAACTTAGATTACTTAAGTTTGAATAGAAAACAAAGAAAAACAAAGTAAAGTCAGCACAGAACAGAGGATCATGTATTTTACTTGTTCTTCAGTCACATCTGGACTGAAGTGGTTTACATGTTTTTTTTAAAAAGTCACTGGAGTCTTCATAGAGCAACATGATATTACCTTCTGTCCTGGTGGAGTTTTGTTTTCAATCAGCTTTTCAGCAACATCAAAACATTCCCCCCATGTTCCACTGCCAAGTTTCTTCTGCATTTCTTCGGTCAGCTTATCTTTTGCTGCTTTTCTTATCATCTCTGTGAGTACATTTTCTTCCTCTTCCAAAATCATTTGGTCGTAGAGAAGTTTTCTGTCGCAGCAACTTGGGCAATTCTCTCTCTTTTCACAGCATTTCTTCCATCCAAGTGGTAACACAAAGGTAACAAAAACAAAGCCAACCAAGAGTGCACCCAAGCCAATAAGCTGAAGGAGAAGCAACAAAGATTATATTTTAAACTCATATTCTGAAATCACAAAACTGTAAAAGAGGGCATGTATTTAGTTAAACAGGTGATATCTGGAAAGAATCCAGTCTGTGTTCTTTTTTTCTTTTCAACTCATCAGTTTCATCGACAATTGACGGTACAGTTACAAAAACCAGCAAATCTGGTGTGCATCTGCTAATTAACCCCTTCCTATAAAGTAGGTGTGAAGTCAGAGTAGAGAGAAAAAAATTAAGTGGAACAGACTAGAGTGCAAAAGCCTCATCAGCTGATGAAGACTTCTGGAACAACATCCTTTGGATTAATGCGACCCAAGGGTTAGGTGGTGAACACCTGAAATCGACTACCAAGCATGGTGGTGGAGTTGTGAGGGTTTGAGGCTGTTTAGCAACCACTTGTCTTGTCACCTTGCTTTGATGGAACCGTGATTTCCTCTGTATGCTAAAGTATCCTAATGTGAGGCTGTCTGGCTGACAGCTAAAGCTTCGCCCCAACTGAGTCATACAACAGAAAAGAGATTCCAAGAACAGCAGCAAATTTCCAGCAGAGTGGTTGAAAAAGAAAAAAACCAACATGCTGCTCTGGCCCAGTCAAACTCCAGACCTCAACCTGACTGAACTGCCCGAAGAGAGCCGTTCATCAACAAATATCTGTGAACCTCAATGAACTGAAGCAATGTTGTAAAGAAAGGTGGACCAGGGATTTGGACCACAATGATATGAAAATCATACAGAAAACAGCTCATTAAGTGTAGTGTGTAGAGTCACGTGAAAACATATCAACATTTGGTTGTTTTGTTCCAAACATTGGATGGTTTCAGCAGCTCTCTGATGCAAAGTCTTCCTGTATTGGTAACTGGACTCTTCAAGGTCAGATGTAACCATCCATACCATCCATTTATACTTGTAATTTACAAGTATAATTAGTGAAAGAGATCTAAAATTTAAGTGAAATAAACTTATTACAAACTCCCTATATCTGCAGATATTCAGCTTTATCGTAGATAAAGGAGTAAAAAAACACAATAAGTCGAGAGAGCAACACAGAGTGGTACTGTATGATGTGTGAAGAACAACAACTTTACTCACCATGGATTTGTTTTTCAGCTTCGCAATCAGGACTCGTTCCTCAGCTGTAATGTTTTCTTTGTCTTTGCAGCCTAACTGTGGATGTTCTTTATACGTATTGCAACAGCAAACAAACCAGTCTCCATCGATGAACACGGACAATACCCAAAGCAGACCAATGCAAACTGCCTTCATAATTTGTAAACACAAAACCAAGAAAAGTTTGCACCTGCATTTGCAAAAACAACAACAACATGTGCATGTAGGACATGTGTATTTCCAGACTCTCTTGAATGGCTCGTCTGTCCAGAGTTGTAAAGAAAATAAAATTAAAAAAGGTAGAACCAAGTAGAAAGAGCAGGTTGTTATATCAGCATCGCAAGTGCAGTTTAAATCCTCGTCAAGCACATAATTGTGAACAAAAATCACAATCATTGCGACATACGTGCTGTATTGTTTGATGGCAAATTTTGGGAAGAAGGTCTTCATCTTGGGTGCTGAAGTTGGCGTCTGCTGAGAGCTGAAACTTAAACTAAATATTCTGAGAGGAAACTGTGCTCTTCCTGTACACAGAAGAATAACTGAAGCCTCTTTTTTATCTTCCTGGGCTTTGATCTTGAGAAGTTCTTCCAGCATTTTTTCTTATTTCTCTGAATATTTCTTCTGTATGTTGTTCTTAAAAAAAGAAAAAGAAAAAGCTTCTAAATTACAAACTATTGAAGAAATCAGCCAGATAACACTGCAGCTGCAAAGAGTGAACAAAATGTAGCACAATGTAAAGCCTTTTAAAAACATGCATGTTTTTGTGACCACTTTCACATTTGACCCAGTCCTTCAAATCTCAGTAGAAAGAATCTTCACTTGGAAAGATTTTGGTTAAATCAAACAAAAGTGTTGCTAACCAAGCTATGGAGACAATATTGTCATCATTTAAGACAATATGCAAACAAAGACATATGATGTGGGATTGACAGCTGACTTTTTAAAAAACTTTTGTAACTTGTAGGGCAAAAGAGGATGAAGATCAGGGTCCAGCACATGGAATAATTCAGTGAATTCAAATTAATTTGTTTGAGTGAATCTTAAAACTTCAGAAGAAGAAATGAAGATGGCACAAAGACGAAGACACAGGAAGTGTGAAACTGTATTCAGGAGGAACTATTTGGGCTGAGAACAAATTTGAACATAAACCACAAGTGTTCATGGTTACAGGTGCACAGCTTTGTGAATCTTTTGTTTTTTCTTACTACCTAAAGCCTGTTGTTTTCTGCTTTTTTTTTTTTAATCTAGTTGCAGGAGGAGAATTTTGGCTTTAACATCTTTAAAACATGTCTGTGAAGTTATTTTTATACTATGCTGTTTGCACTTTGACTTTGGTTCAGTTAAAAAAATGTGCAGTGTGTAACTTAGCATGCAGAGGGTGCAAAACATCAAATAAAAGTGCTGGTGTGACTATACAGCACTGATATGATATAATGAGAAGTCAATATGATCGAGCTTTCATTCTGCTGTGCATTCTCAGCTAAACTAAACTAAAAGTTCCTTCAGCATTGCGTACTGAGGCTGACTCCGGGTGACAGGAAGGAGAACAATCTATAGAAAAGACAAATGTGTTTTTTCCTGCTTTCCTCTCACGTTCTCTTTCTGTCTTGCTGTCAAACACAAAATTCTAAAAAGTAAAATTATTGTCACAATAGTAAACAGATACTAATCACACTGTCACATCTGTGGTGCAGATGTTACAACCACATCTGCACCACAGATGCCACAAAGTTTCTGTTTTCGAATTAGTTTATATGTACTGTCATATCTCTGTATAACAATGAAATGCAGAGCTGCTTGTTTTGTTATAGTTTGTGTTCACAGCTCTTTTTAGCTCTCTCTTTGCATTGCAACGTCATTATTAAAATAGTGGTGCTCAGTTAGGCTTTGTCAGGGTCAGGGCAGGTCTTTGTTTCTCTCTGTGTTCAGTTGCATGTTGCATGGAGGGTGGATTCTACTGGGTTTCCGTCCCCGGGTGGAGCCGAGTCTCCAGGTTTGCTGCCGCAAAGTGCAGTCTCATCCCACTCAACTGATACTCAGCAGCAGCAGAGACGTGGAGATACATCAGAACTGAGGAAATGCAGAACAAGGAAAATACAGAGTTTAGAGCAATGAAAGTAGGTTGAAGGTGCATACGTTAGCATCAGAAAGAAATGAGATAACACTGGGTCTTTTATCCCAGTGAGAAAGTCAATATATTTCCCCTGATATCTCTTATGTAACAACTGGCTCTCAGAGCGGTCTAGATGTGGGGTGGCTCTCAAAGGGTACCAATGCACAACTGACTCTGTAGAAGCTGTGGTACCAAAGTCAGGCCAGACTTAACTGACCCCTAAATGCCACAGAACATCAGACAGACGAGTATATGTGTTAAAAGAAAATTGTACATAGTGTGATCAGCTACATGAAATGTGCCCTTTTTAGGATCACTAAGCAAACCACATGTCTATGTGACCTGTTTGGGAGATTCTTAGGAATCCCCTGTCAATATGGCACATACACTATACTGCTAGAAATATTCGCTTGTCTGCCTTCACACGTGTTGTTCACACATATATTTGAGTGGCATCTTATTATTAATCTATAGAGTTTATTGGATGTCAGCGCACCCTTTGCAGCTATAACAGCTTAGGCTCTTCTGGGAAGGCTTTCCACACGTTTTACGAGTGTTTATGGGAATTTTTGACTGTTCTTCTAAAAGCGTATTTGTGAGGGCAGACACTGATGTTGGACGAGAAGGTCTGGCTCACAGTCTCCACTCTGATCCCAGAGGTGCTCTGTGCAGGACTCTGTGAAGGCCAGACTTGCTCACCCATGTCTTTATGGAGCTTGCTTTGTGCACTGGTGCTCAGACATGTTGGAACAGGAAGGAGCCATCCCCAAACTTTTCCTGCAAAGTTGCGAGCAGGAAATTGTCCAAATTGTGGTGGTATCCTAAAGCATTAAGAGTTTCGTGACTGAACTTGTTGCACAGGTGGTATCCTGTCACTGTACCACACTGGAGTTCACTGAGCTCCTGAGAGTGACCAGTCTTTTACAAATGTTCTGCATGCCTGGGTGTTTGATTTTATACACCTGTGGCTGTGGAAGTGATTGGAACATCTGGATTGAGTTGTTTGGATGGTTGAGTGAATACATTTGGCAATGTAGTGTGCAGGGGGTGGGGAACTCCAGGCCTCAAGGGCCGGTGTCCTGCAGGTTTTAGATCTCACCCTGAGTCAACACAGCTGAATCACATGACAAGTTCATTACCAGGCCTCTGGAGAACGTCAAGACATGTTGAGGAGGTCATTTAGCAATTTAAATCAGCTGTGTTGGAACAAGGACACATCTAAAATGTACAGGACACCCGCCCTCAAGGCCTGGAGTTCCTCACCCCTGCTATGTTGTGTAGCTGAAAAACAGGGAGAGGAGAGATCTCCCACCAACTTTGAATATCTCAAACAATACAATTTATATGATCGTATTAAATTGTAAGATTAGTAAAATCATGAAAAATATTCAAGTCATTTCAAATCAAACTTTTATTAGTCACAACTTGTAGTGTACAGCGACTCTGACAATAGCGATATAATAAACTTGCAAGCGTATTTGACCGTGTATTGATATCACATCCTATGAATATTTCATCATCACGCACCTTTATCGCAGTAACAGACAGGAAGATTGACAGAAATAATGTTTTGTCTTCTTGCAACAATTATTATATATTTGCAGCCGTATTTGCCAAAATACAATGTAATATACAACAATGTAAAAAAAAAGAAAACATACAGCAAAGAAACAAAAAAAGAGGAAGAGAGAGGTAAAAAGCTGCCCGGCGTAGTTCATATAAAATGTTAAAAATGTTAAACTGTATAGTAAAAATGAAATGAATCTGTAAAAACAAGATATACTTTTAGCTGGACTTTGAAATTTTGATTTCAGGAAACTGCACCATGATTCAGCATTTCACAAAATAAAATCAATCAGCGCTGCATATGTTGATGTAGACAAAGCTTTGGATTCGGTGGTGGTAGCATCTCCTGCGGCCGCATCTGTAGCTCATCTTTTAGTTGTTCTTGTTTTTTAGAAAGTTTTGGTTCACTTGACTTTTCAACCATTTTTGCAGCTGCGTCGAGACATTCTATCCAGTCCTTTTGAGTTTCACTTATTTGGTTAAAGATTGTTCTGGTTAGCTCTTCTTTTGCTGCTTCTGTGAGAATCTCTTTCAGTAAATATTCTCCCTCCTCCAAGATCACTGTGTCAAATACAATTCTTCTGCTACAGCAGCATTCACAGCATCTCTTCCAGTCGAACAGTGACATCAGGGCTGCCAGAAAAATGATGCCAAAGAGCAGAACGAAGCCAATGTTCTGAAAAGGAATCGTGAAGACATCAGGCTGATCGGTCAGAATAAGAACAATGTACAACCTGAAAATAAGGTAAGAACTACTCACCCTTGAGTAATTTTTCATTTCAATGATGATTATATTTTCCTCAGCTGTGATGTTTTGTTTGTCTTTGCATGCTAAGTTTGTCCGATTATTAGACTTTTCTAGATTACAGCAAACATACCAGTCTCCATCCATGAGCACAGAAACGACCCACAGCAGACCAACACAGCCTGCTTTGAGAATACGAGTGAGAAGAACTCCACATAACTCTGTCCTACAGCATTTAGTCTGCTCCTGCCGTTGCTCCTGCTCCTGTGATGCAACAGCAGCAGGTGATGGTGACGGTGAGTCACCATCTTTTTTTGAACTTTCACATCTACACGCGAACGTAAACTTGCAGGCTGTCTTAAATTTCTTGTCTGTCCAAAGTATTAAGATGAAGATAATACAAGTTGGCAGAGCCATGTATATGCCACAGTCAGGAGTTCCTTGTTTGCAGGTGCACGCCATATCTCTCTCAAGCAAAAGATTGTAAGTAAAGCTGCCAACGATGGTGACAAAGATGCTGAGTTCCCGAAAGGGAAAATTTGTCAGGAAGTCCTTCATCTTTGGACAACAGTTTACTTCTGATGAGAGCTGCAGCTTGAAATGTAAAGATGCATCAAGAAGACCACAAGCATTTCCTTTTTGAAAAAAAAAGAAGAGAAAATCAAACTGTACAATGTAGAAAGCTCTTCTGAAAAGGGGAGGGCTTAGAGGTATTCTTGAAAAATCAGCTCTCTGTGCAACATTTCTGATCATCAGAATAATATTGTTTTTTTTTATTTTTAAATACAATGATAAAAAATGAAAATAACTTAAAATTATTACATATGTAATACATTTTACCATTCTTATTACTATTATTTGAATTATGGATAAAATGGGGTTACATGGTGGTGCAGTGGTTAGCACTGTTGCCTCACAGCAAGAAGGTCCTAAGGTTGAATCTATGGGCTGGTTTTGCATGTTCTCCCTGTTCCCTGCAGGTTCTCTCTGTGGATTCTGGCTTCCTACCGCAGACCAGAGACATGCAATTCATGTATTTCCTGCAGTTGTGATGTGAGCATGAATGAAGGTTGTCTGTCTCCCTGTGTTAGCCCTATAATACACTGGAGACCTGCCCAGGGTGTACTCTGCTGTTCATCATGGGACAACTGGCAAAGGCTGCAGTAGATGGGCTTGATATTTGTTCATGGAGATGACCCAAAACAGCAGTCAGTGTAGCAGATTATGTAAAGTGGCTGAGGTTTGCATCTTGCATCTGCTCAGAGCAACAGTATATACCTTCGAAGCATATATGCACAGGAAACCGTGGATTTCCTGTTTTTTTTTTCTTAAAGCATATTTGCATTTCATTGAGTTATTGTTAATGTATAAAATCTCAATCTTTAAACGTTTTCTTGTTGTCTATTAAATTAGAGTTTTGCTACAATTTTCCTTCGTGATCATGCCTGTGCTTCCTTTAGTTTAATGTTTTATACACTAATTTAAATGATGGATGTGCTCACTGTACAATCAGCTAGATTTGGCATTATCAGGTCTCAATTTAAGAGCAGGTGTGACTGCCAGTTGTTTGTTATTTCTTTGTTTTTTGTTTTTATTTTAACCGGAAGTGACCATTTTACAGTACTAAGCTACAAACTAATGATAGAAGACTTAGGTAACAAGCTGTTCATCAGTGCAGAAACAATCTAATAAAATATTAATACCTTACTCACCAAAACCGAAATCTTTGGATGTATTATTGTACGATCTACTGTACAATATAAAGCGCCTTGAGGCAACTGTTGTTGTGAAGTCTGACGCTAAAGTTTAAGCCTTAATAGCCTCCAGATTGAAAAACAATAACAAACATGGATGTTAAAAAGACCATCAGTGAATTCCAAACCTTGTTCTTGTGTGTCAGCACAATAAATTTCAGGTTAATGCCCCAAGCCTACCTGATCTCCTGCCTTTTGCACCCGTATCAGGGAGCGTTGGGGCTTAAGAGGTTCACAGACCTTCACCTTTTATTTTCTAGTAATATCCTGAAAAATAGTGAGGTGACTTGAGATAGATTACATCACTTTAACTGTATCTAAGCTTTAATTTTCTGTTAAGCTACAACATGACTGAGGATGGTCTCATCCCATCAGCGTCGCTGAGGTGGGTCTGTCAGTTTTCAGTGGACCACAATCTAAAAATGTTTCCTAATTTTTTCCTAGTATTTCCTACTATTCAGTGCATAAACCTAAAGAGTTAGTGAAAGTGAAAGTCAGAAGCAAGTTGACAATAAAACAAATTTGTAAGTAGGAAAAGGGCGGAACAAAAAATACAATGCACAGTTAGCTGAAATCTGTAACTAAACTTCTCAAATGGCTCTTATGGGTCTCTAAAACAGAACTGCAGACAGCAAAGGCCACGTTGTGTATACTGGGAGGAAGCAGGCATTATTTGACATAACAGATTTCACCCAGTACCAGGACATGCTGAATATTTACACTAAAATTCACACATAAATTGTTCCCTCTATTCTTTCAGAATACATGAAAATAACAAAGTATTTAGCTGTGAAGATGGTGCAGATACAGAGACGGGAGGGAGGCGTTTTATGTTCACATACTCTACATCTTATTGTGCAAGGAGGAAATGGCATTAAAACCACACGGGTTTGCTTAATACCTTTTCATCTTGAAGGTGCCAGCTTCTCCAGCTCTGCAGTGCATGCTGTTTACATTTCCCCTCACTCGTCTGTATGCAGCGCAGTACGGTGGTTAGCACTGTTGCCTCACAACACATAATATCTTTACACATCTGGGTTAAGTTACCCCATTATGTGTAATCTGTGTAAGTGGTGGCACAAAAGTGGTTATCAACTCAATGACCAACCCAAGGCTTCCCAATCTAGCTAAGAGAGCTTTCACACGAAAAACAAAGAAAATCAAACTATGTAAATATGAAGAGATAAAAACAAAGATTGAAAACAGCAGCTATTGCAGCCAAAGCTTCTGAATAGAAACGATCCTAGTTATGGGCTCATGACCTACTGATAAAAGTCCTTTTTTTAAGAATTGCTATATCATCTATTATGAATCCATCAGACTTTTTTTTTTAAATTCAGTTTAGTTTGAGTTAGTTTCATTGTAGTTTCATTACTACACCAGGGTGCCAGTTTCTCTGTTACTGCTCCCTTCTTGACAAAAAGCAGCAGCTAACCTTTGTGGCACCGGACAGTCAGAGCAGCTCTCAGTAACATGTGGCCAAGTTTACAGCTCAGGTCTTTTTTTTCAGTCAAATGCTATTCATGCCTCTCTTTGCTACAGCAGTTGCTGAGTCTGTGTTTCCACAGGCCCCGCTAGTTTAGAGACTTATTCCTCATGATGAGTGAAATTAAGACAGAATATCTTCAACCGGTCTTTAACTCACTAACGAGGGAAGCTTTGGTCAAAACCAGGCAGTGGAGCCATGTTCATCACCTGTCTCTAGCCCAAATCCTTGAACGAGCAGCTGTCCTCGTAGCCTTTTATTCCCATTACAGTTACAGTTCACACAATACAACACAAGTAAGCACCACCCTACATAAAACCCCCCTTGGTTACAAAGACAAGGCACTATGTGTGTGTATGTGTGTGCACGTGTATGCGTGTGTGTCATGGGGGTGCGTTTGTTTGACCTCCTGCTCACCAAAAGGGTCATAAAAGCAGGAAGCTTACAACAGAAGAAACAGATCTTTCAGATAGGATGCATCTACAATAAAACCTCCCCCAGCACAGAGTGGCTGGAGAGGTGGTCAAAGACAAAGGAATGGCTTTGATCCTACTGCTTGAACTAAGACTTTACAAATTTAAGAACCACAATGACACATTTAACAATTTGACTTAACAGCAGTTCATCCTCCCAAACCACTGGTTCCAAATCCTTCCCCTCATAATTCCTCAAGATGCTCCCTTCATTTCTCATGTGCTCTCACCAGCATCATCTGTCACAGTTGTCACACTCTGGTCCTCAAGGGCCGGTGTCCTGAAACTTTTACATGCATCCCTGAACACACCTGAATAAAATTAGTAGATCATTAGCAAGACTCTGTACAACTTGAATGCATGCTGAGGTGGAAATTCAACTGGATTCATATTACAGCAGTTCAGTTCAAATGAAATAAACAAACAGTAAGTCAACCCCCTCTCCATCTCCTGCTTTTATGATAAACTCAAGCTGATCTGGCAGGCCCATTACCTCAAGCCTCGAAACTCCCAGCATGCTTCACCACCAGAGCTTATGTTCAGTCCAGCCCCATCGCTACCTTATTCAGGTTCCCCCCTCTCATCAGAATTTCTTCTGATCTCTTCTTCTGTCGCTCCTTCCCCATATTTGCAACAAAGCAGCCTCAATTCATGCCCAAGCCATCTGCAATAATCTACTCGCAATGCTGTCAGAGCTAAAAGTAAGATGTGGTCTCAGCTGGTGAATTTAAACCTAAAGGGGAAACCTCCCTGAGTTGTGAATGATAACTACCTGCACTTTGAGCTTTTACCCTCAGGGAGGCATTATAGACAAAAAGATGCTACACAGCAGTATCCTGTGAACTCTGCAACCCCAGGAACTGAATATCCTGACATTTTTTTTAGAGATAAAAGCTGCAATGATCTGAATTTATAAGCAGATAAACTTTCATTGCTACGTAGTTTATCCTGCATCCTTCGTATTTATGTGGTCTGAATCACATTACTGAGTAATTACTGTAACTGTTCAGTAATCTAATTCTTTAAATGATTCTGCACATCATTGAGTAACATAGGACTGCCTCTAAATACTACAAAACTACAGCATTCTAATTACCATAAAACCTGTGTTGATTATTTGTTGAAATGAATTAAAGACTGAAATGAATGAGATTATGTTTTTATTTATTTATTAATCTGTATGCATGCTCAATCATCCAGGTAAGGAAATCTACAAAGTTAATTCTGTTCATCAGTGGGAGAAAATTTCTTCACTCGTTCAAGTGACTTCTTCAGTCTCAGCTGACGGCAGGTCTCTCCAACCTTATAAACAGTACATTTGCGCAATGTCAGTTCCTTGGTCATTATTATGCAAATTGTCATGACCATTGATCAACAGACACTGATCAATGGTCATGACAATTTGCATATCAAACCCCCTGAAAAAGCTGTCCAGATGAACAGAATGACCTTTTGGGGATTTCTTTCATGCAACAATTTTTGCTCAAGATTAAAATTTTTTTAATTAAACCAGTAAATTTCCATTCAAATTCAATTTATCACATGATATATATTATATGTATATAAATGAATGGCCAGTATTTGATATGTTGGGTTTTATAGTGTTAAGCTTTTCTTCTTCTTCTTTTAGGACCAGAGTATACTGATCGAACATACAAAGGTTGAAATGCACGATTAACAAAATGAAAGAAAATGAATAATTACAATGAAAAAAAATGTCCATCCAACCATCTTCTACCGCTTTATCTGGGGCCAGGGCATGGGGGCAGCAGCCTAAGTAGAGAAGTTTTTATTTTTACTGCATGATTATTGGCAGCTGTTTCCTAAAAGTAAACACATGAACAATCCCCATGTGAGTTTATTACAGCTTAAAATTGAAAAAGAAAGAAAAAATATTATTCTTCAAAAGAAAAACAATTTTTTTAGGCTGACAAAACAAGACCAACCACATTTTTTCTCTGTTCTTTATAAAACATCCATCCATCCATTTTCTTCCGCTTATCCGGGGCCGGGTCGCGGGGGCAGCAGCCCAATCAGAGAAGCCCAGACCTCCCTCTCCCCAGCCACCTCCTCCAGCTTATCCGGGGGAACACCAAAGCGTTCCCAGGCCAGCCGAGCGATATACTCTGTCCAGCGTGTCTTGGGTCTGCCCCGGGGCCCAGGACGCGATATACTCTGTCCAGCGTGTCTTGGGTCTGCCCAGGGGGCCCAGGAGGCGCCCAGGAGGCATCCTTGTCAGATGCCCGAACCACCTCAGCTGGCTCCTTTCGATGTGGAGCAGCAGCTGCTCTACTCTGAGCCACTCCCGGATGGCTGAACTTCTCACCCTATCTCTAAGGGAGAGGCCAGCCACCCTTCGGAGGAAGCTCATTTCTGCCGCTTGTATCCGCGATCTCGTTCTTTCGGTCACTACCCAAAGCTCGTGGCCATAGGTGAGGGTAGGGACGTAGATCGACCGGTAAATTGAAAGCTTTGCTTTTACACTTAGCTCTCTCTTCACCACGACGGACCGGTGCAGTGTCTGCATCACTGTGGCCGCAGCACCAATCCGCCGCAGCACCCTTCTCCCATCACTCGCGAACAAGACCCCGAAATACTTGAACTCCTCCACCTGGGGCAGGAAGTCATCCCCGACCCGGAGTGGGCACTCCACCCTCCACCATGGCCTCAGATTTGGAGGTGCTGGTCCTCATTCTCGCTGCTTCACATTCGGCTGCGAAGTGTTCCAGTGCGAGCTGGAGGTCTTCACCCGATGAAGCCAACAGAACCACATCATCCGCAAAAAGCAGAGATGAGATTCTGAGGCCACCGAAGTGAAAAAAAAACTGTGTACTTTAGAATTTTTCACATGAGTGTTAAAAAAAGAAATCATTTTTGATTACAGCTTTGATTAGAGGTTATTAATAATGTAATGAAGCATCTAACAGTGTGATTATTTAATCTGGTTCTTTGCTGCTCGTGCTCCTTATTCAGAAATCCTCGGTGTAGCACCCGCTCTAATCAGTTCCTCAGCAACATTGAAACACTCTTCCCATTGTTCAGCACGTATTTTGGTCTCAACTTCATTGCTCAACCTGCATATTTCCTCAGCTTACCTTTCAGAACACTTTCCTGCTGTTCCAATGTCAGTTTGTAATACAAATGTTTCCTCTCTGAGCTCGAAGGTCTCTTCCATTAAATTATTGACCACAGGGCACAGAAATGATACCAAAGAGCAGAAAGAGAGCCAATAGTCTGAAAAGGAACCAGAAAATGTTAAATGAAACCAACAGCTACTTCAGCAGTTGTTTATCTTTAGCTTGATGTAAAGCTTAGACTAGCTGCAAACACCTGGGGAGCAGACATATGAGTGACTAGAGACCTTCTTTATTGAACTTAAGCACATAAGCTTCATCTCTTGCAGTTGCTGTAGTTATCTCTCCAGTTGCTCCTCCATCAGGTTGTGCTCCTCATCCTTCCAGGTGCTGCAACTCATGCATTGGCTGTTGTTGATGGTCTTGGTCCTGTTGTTATTGTTCCATTAGCCATTGTCTAATTCTCTCTTTTTGCTGATCAGAGAGTCTTGGTTCACTGGAGTTTTCAGTCATTCCTCCAGCAACACCAACACATTCTCTCCATCTTTCTCCCTGTACTTTGTCAGTGATGATTGCTTTCATATCATCTGCTAATGCTAATCAAAGTCTCCTTTACAGGGAGTGCAGAATTATTAGGCAAGTTGTATTTTTGAGGAATAATTTTATTATTGAACAACAACCATGTTCTCAATGAACCCAAAAAACTCATTAATATCAAAGCTGAATGTTTTTGGAAGTAGTTTTTAGTTTGTTTTTAGTTTTAGCTATTTTAGGGGGATATCTGTGTGTGCAGGTGACTATTACTGTGCATAATTATTAGGCAACTTAACAAAAAACAAATATATACCCATTTCAATTATTTATTTTCACCAGTGAAACCAATATAACATCTCCACATTCACAAATATACATTTCTGACATTCAAAAACAAAACAAAAACAAATCAGCGACCAATATAGCCACCTTTCTTTGCAAGGACACTCAAAAGCCTGCCATCCATGGATTCTGTCAGTGTTTTGATCTGTTCACCATCAACATTGCGTGCAGCAGCAACCACAGCCTCCCAGACACTGTTCAGAGAGGTGTACTGTTTTCCCTCCTTGTAAATCTCACATTTGATGATGGACCACAGGTTCTCAATGGGGTTCAGATCAGGTGAACAAGGAGGCCATGTCATTAGTTTTTCTTCTTTTATACCCTTTCTTGCCAGCCACGCTGTGGAGTACTTGGACGCGTGTGATGGAGCATTGTCCTGCATGAAAATCATGTTTTTCTTGAAGGATGCAGACTTCTTCCTGTACCACTGCTTGAAGAAGGTGTCTTCCAGAAACTGGCAGTAGGACTGGGAGTTGAGCTTGACTCCATCCTCAACCCGAAAAGGCCCCACGAGCTCATCTTTGATGATACCAGCCCAAACCAGTACTCCACCTCCACCTTGCTGGCGTCTGAGTCGGACTGGAGCTCTCTGCCCTTTACCAATCCAGCCACGGGCCCATCCATCTGGCCCATCAAGACTCGCTCTCATTTCATCAGTCCATAAAACCTTAGAAAAACCAGTCTTGAGATATTTCTTGGCCCAGTCTTGACGTTTCAGCTTGTGTGTCTTGTTCAGTGGTGGTCGTCTTTCAGCCTTTCTTACCTTGGCCATGTCTCTGAGTATTGCACACCTTGTGCTTTTGGGCACTCCAGTGATGTTGCAGCTCTGAAATATGGCCAAACTGGTGGCAAGTGGCATCTTGGCAGCTGCACGCTTGACTTTTCTCAGTTCATGGGCAGTTATTTTGCGCCTTGGTTTTTCCACACGCTTCTTGCGACCCTGTTGACTGTTTTGAATGAAACGCTTGATTGTTCGATGATCACGCTTCAGAAGCTTTGCAATTTTGAGACTGCTGCATCCCTCTGCAAGATAGCTCACTATTTTTGACTTTTCTGAGCCTGTCAAGTCCTTCTTTTGACCCATTTTGCCAAAGGAAAGGACGTTGCCTAATAATTATGCACACTTGATATAGGGTGTTGATGTCATTAGACCACACCCCTTCTCATTACAGAGATGCACATCACCTAATATGCTTAATTGGTAGTAGGCTTTTGAGCCTATACAGCTTGGAGTAAGACAACATGCATGAAGAGGATGATGTGGACAAAATACTCATTTGCCTAATAATTCTGCACTCCCTGTAATGCATTTCGACTTGTTGTCACATATTTTGTGTGTAGCTTGCAGTAACACTTTTTGTTTTCTATAAATATTGTTGTTGTCACATTGGCCTTTTTGTGTGGCCTGTGTATGAGAATGCTAAGGTGTCAGGTTGACATTTGTGGCTTGCAACATCATTTAAGATTACTTTTCAAGTTATGAGTAGTCATGTGGATATTCTCTCTGTTGGCCTCACTTGCTATTGGACAAGGGGTGCCAGCTGGACCCCGCGTCCTGATCAGAATGACTCTCCCCCCGTTGGCCTCAATCAGCCTGCTCGCCTAAGATGGGCTCTAGGACACTGAAAGAAAGACTTTGTGTGGGGTGACACAGTTGTCAGGGATGACCAACCTCTTCAGGTGGGGGTTATGTAGCAGGCCAAGGGGAGGAACCCAAGGGCTCATAGGACTGTTGATCTTGCATTCAGTGTTATTACAACTATTCCAGTTGTCTTGTGTTGATCTACCGTTATTATTGTTAATTTATAATGTAACTGCAGCTGTTTGTTCTGTATTGAGTGTGGCTAGCAATTCCCACCATGACTGAGACCAGTTAATGACCTCTGATCACTGTTCTGTTCGGGGTATTACGCTATTAAAGCTACATCCCTCTATATGTAGACGGCATGGAACTAAATTCCCCATTCATAAAGTTGGAACAATCTCACCAACCTGAAATTAGCAATCCAAGAAATCTAATGAATGAAAATAATAGTAAAACTGTAAAGCTTTCATGTTTACTGCCACTGCTCTACTTCTGTAAATAAGCCATATGCAGAGCACAGACCAGGTTTTGTCTATGTGTGTGTTGCAGATGCATTTTTAAGGCAAAAAAAAGTATTATTTTGTATTGCTAATGATCCCTGAATGGCTCCAATGTGTGTGTGTGTGTGTGTGTGTGTGTGTGTGTGTGTGTGTGTGTGTGTGTGTGTGAATTTGTCAATATTTTTATGCAACAGCATAGAGGATCGCACTGGCCACAACAGACTCATAGAAAATCCTCAGCATTTTCTGGCAGATGTTGAAGGACCTCAGTCGCCTCAAAAAATAGAGACGACTCTGGCCCTTCCTGTAAAGTGCTGTGGTGTTTTTAGCCCAGTCCAGTTTATTGTCAATGTGAACTCCAAGGTATTTATAGTCCTCCACAATGTCAACACTGACCCCCTGGATTGAAACAGGGGTCAAGTGTTTCCTGGTCTTCCTGAAGTCCACGATCAGTTCCTTGGTCTTTGCCACGTTGAGCTGCAGATGATTC
Organism: Rhamphochromis longiceps; assembly: GCF_057381845.1. Lineage (NCBI taxonomy): Eukaryota > Metazoa > Chordata > Actinopteri > Cichliformes > Cichlidae > Rhamphochromis > Rhamphochromis longiceps. The sequence continues at coordinate 36,372,657 of NC_140576.1, read as the reverse complement.
TGTTCACACCACGTGACAAAGGAGTCGACCACAGCTGGCCTCCACCACTTCTTACTGAATCTGTGGAAGCTCCTCCATAGCCACCACCAAACAACTGAGTTATTTTTACACACCGGCCAGCATCTGGCCAATCCACCACCTTTCATTGTTTATACCGTTACAAAAAAAATAAAATAAAAAAATCATCGGCCCACCAAGCAAATGCCCGGTATGCCCGATGGCCAGTCCAGTTATGGCCGTGTCATCAGTTAACCCTTGTTAACCCCTGCCTAGGGTTGCCGACCCCTGGTCTAGCATAACACCTGGAGCTAAGGGGGCAAAACAATCGCATGAGTGCTGCTGTTTGACTGAGGAAGAATAAAGTAGTCATGGTAAGACAATCACATGACCGCTTAAAGACAAAGCAACAAGGTGACATATACCAGTTTTTAAATTTTGTTGATAGGCCACTTAAAACCAGAGTCACGATAAACAATATATACGCAGTGTTTTTTCCTCAATAGTTTTGTCACGTTTACGCTCTAAGGACAGCGCAGCGAGCACGCTCTGCTCATGAGCAAAAAAACCCCCCAAAAAACAGGGGAAGTTTTAGGAGTGAGAGAGAGAGAGAGAGAGAGAGAGAGAGAGAGTTTTGAGATGTAAGAGATTTGTGACGTTTAGCGTGTTTGCAGTGTGTAGTTAATGTGTTGTCTTGTGTAGTTAGTGTGTAGTGTTGTGGATAGTTTTGTGTGTCAGAACAATGAGGCGACTGCTGTCTCCAGGTAGAAACAGGAGTGACACACCTGCTGCTGTCAGACCTGCAGGTATCAGGCTGTGATGTTTCCTTTATAGTGGACAGAAATAATTTTTTTGGAGTGGCACAAATAATTTGTGGCATCTTAGTGAAGAACAGCTGATTGTTCTGTAATGTTTGAAATGGTTATTTTAAAAAAGAAGTAAAAGGTAAATGGCTGCAAATAACTGTTGTTAGCAAAACTTGTGCATAGGATTTTAAAATTGACAATTTATATTTGGATTTAAAGTTATGAATTATGATTCATCAAACATGTTTGTGGTTGTTACAGTAAAAAATATAACTTTTTCTACTCTGATTTTATGTTTTTTGTCTGATTTTAGCTCAATTGTGTTAATACAGTCTGTCAAAATGAAAACATGACTGTAAATTCAGACACGTGAGGTTGTGCTGAAAAGGATGAGACCAAACAAGGCAAAGTAAATCGTTTTTAGAGGTGAAATGTGGAGGGAAAATCAAAAGTAGTTAAAAATGGCCAATTATACCCTGGACCCCTGAGGGTTAAACTTTTTCTAAAGTAACGCAATAGTTACTTTTCAAGTAATTGATTACTTTTAGAATATTGTAACTCAGTTACTAACTTTTTTGAAGACGTAACTAGTAAATATAATTAAATACTTTTTCAAAGTAACTTGCCCAACACTGGTAATTAGGAAGTAATTCTGCAACTTAGTGCAGATGAATATTAGCTGGTTCAGTCCCAACTGGTGGCAAATGAAAAGGTGTCTGATTTATGTAGCTCTGCATTTTCAAAGTTTTGTGTTCCAGGTGCTGTGTGTTTATTTTTCGCACAGCTGTGGCAGATGGAGATACATCGTTCATTTATGTTTCTTTTAGTCTTACTGGCTTCTTTAATACAAATATGAAAAGCAGTGACGTACATTTAAAAAAACAAAATAACTGCTGTTAGTAAAATACTGTGTGCAATAACTGTTCTTAATGTCTTTGCATTCATCTGGTCAGCCTTCTCAAATCTCCAGTAGCCTTTGTTCTGAGTCAGATGATTTACGGTGCTGAAAAAGAAAAGAAATATAGAGATTTCATTAGAAAGAAGGGTTTAGCTGTGAGCAAATGTGACTCAGCCAGCCCAAGACCTGTCCATCTAATCCAAAGTTCATTTAGTGTTTATGTTCAACCAGAATCTCACTTCAGAGATGCCAGCATCTGAACAGTCTCAAACCAGCAACATTCACTTGATTAATCAGCTGCTCTAACTTAAAACTACTTGCCTGTTATATCTGCCAACACATCCTTGCATATAGGCTAGAATCTGCTCCGGTTACAAGTCTTCAAATCAATAAATACTCGATTACTATTAGAACATGGGCCTTTTCAATTTGTAGAAACCAGGAAAATATGATGAACTAAAGTGAAAGAAACACGAGGAACTGCAACAGCTTAGATGAAAAGGTAAAAGCCTATGCAGCAGTGACCTCTACTGACTGCTACACAGATGCAAGTGTTTCAACCTTAGAAAAGTGATGGCAGAGATACTAGCCAGAGAAAATGTTCATTTAAGTCAAAAAAAGTGTGCATTTTTAGTGCAGGGGTTTAAACAATCCCCAATTAAGAAAAAGATTTCCTGCTCAAACACAGATGGAGACACAAACCCCTCTGGATCTATGTCAGGAAGAGCATTCAGCGTAAAAACTCTGCCGCATAGAGAGTGGGGAGCTACCCCTTGTGTTGACCCCTTGTAAGCAGGAAGAAGTTAAAAGTAGCTTTATTTCAGTTTCTGGCAGCAGACGTCTCGGCACCGGTGCACCCAAACTGGTCCCACAATGTTTGGAGCATGAAGTTGTCCAAAATGTCTTGAAGCATTAAGAGTTGCTTTCACTGGAACTAAGTGGCCAGTGACGTATAATTTATTATAATTTATTTTATAATTTCTCTTCAGCAGTGACTTTCTTTACACCACTGCATTCAATGCTTTCCTTTGTGCTTGGTGATGTAAGGCTTGAATGCAGCTGCTTGGCTATGGAAACCCATTCCATGAAGTTCTCTATGTACTGTTATTGAGCTAATCTGAAGGTCTGTAGTGACTGATTCAGGAAGTTGGTGACCTCCAGAGAGTGAGAGTGATCCATTCTTTCGCAAACATTTAAAGAAGTAGTCTGCATGACTAGGTGTTTGATTTTACATCTATGGCCATGGAAGTTATTGGAACATCGGAATTTAGCAAATCGGATGGATGATGTATATATATATATTAGGGGTGCAACGATACACAAAATTCACGGTTCGGTTCGATACTTTGGTGTCACGGTTCGATATTTTTTCGATACAAAAAAAATGTTCATGCCTTTTTAATTTATCATTTATTAAAATTATAAATATATATTTTAACTCAAAAGTACAGTTTTTAAATTTAATGTTGCTGAAACAACAAAGTAATAAAAAAATAAATCTATCTGATGGAGAAATCTCTCATCTTTGGAAAAGAGAGTTTATTACAGAGAAATGTCTCTTTCCAAAATAAAAGCTAAACTATCCGCTTCTTCTGGGCTATATTCTCAGCAGCATATTAAACATATCAGGTCCCCATAAGGAGAATCCTGTGCTAACGGCTGTCTAAATGACTCGGCTAAAGTTTGTAGCATGCATGCTTGTTCTTTTTGTCTGCTTCCACTTGTCTTTGCACTAGGATGATGTCGGCGTAAATGTGCAGTCATATTCGTTGTGTTCCCACTAGTGCTGTCAGCGTTAATCTGAAATGACGTTAACGCCACAACACGGCAAATCTCAGTTAACGAGCTACCGCGGATCGCCCCGTGCGTGGGGCTGGACGGCCAACACGTTAACGAGCTAACTGCGCTAACACACTAGTTCCCACCCATGTCCATGACGCGCTTACCTTCAGGGTCATACGTCACATGAAGACCAAAATAGTTCCAAACGCCACATCTGACAGCATCGTCAGAAGGAAAGTTGATAAAATAAATTACAAAATTTTGTATTGTTCGATACATATGCGTACCGAACCGAAAGCACTGTATCGAACGGTTCAATATCGATACGAGTATCGTTGCACCCCTAATATATCTATATATTTCTCTGCTATTTCTCTGATTCCAATGATGTTTCTGCGGTAAAATTTCATCAAAAGTATGGATTACTGCATTGAGAATCCTGTAACCACTTACTAACTCAGATTTCGGGAGGAAGGTTTATAAAATGCCAAACACTTATACACCACTTTGCGTTTAATCATTTGTTTTGTCGTGTAAAAAATGAACTAAAGTGCGTTTACCTGAAATTGTACTGTTCCGACCTCCTCCAGTTCAAATGGTGAGTTCTCTTCCCTTTTAATCAGTTCTTCTGCAGCATTGAAACATTTTTCCCATTGTCCTTCCTCAATCATTGTCTTCAGGAAATCAGTCAGCTTTTCTTTGGCCTTTTTCCTTAAAAGGTCTTTCCGCACCAAGCCCTCCTCCTCCAAAATCAGTTTGTAATAGGTTTTTCTTCTGTCAAAGCAACTTGATATTTTTTTACAGCATTTTCTCCAGTTAATTAATGATATCAGTGCTGTTGCTCCATTGACAAACATGAGCAAAAAGTAGCCAACTCTCTGAAAAAGAAACACAAAATGCATTCATATTGTTGTGTTAATATGACAGGTTCAAACAGATGAAAAAGGAAGAAAATACCACTAACCCTGGACTCATTGTTCAGCTCAGTGATGCGTAGTCGCTCCTCAATAGTGAGCTTCCACTTGTCTTTGCAGGGTAACTGTGCCTCTTCTGTTCTGTTAGAGAGATGGCTCATACAGCAGACATACCAGTCTCCACTGAAAAACAGATATGCAGCCCACAGCACACTAACCAAAGATGCCTTTAAAAAGCGACGGAGAAACGAACCGCAAAACCTGCAGCATTTAGAGCCACATGTACCATCACATGTGAATCTAGAGACTCTCTGAAAGGAGCTGCTGGTCCACAGCATTAAGAGAAATATTATTATAGAAGGCAGAAACATGTAAATGCTGCAGTCAGACACTTGTGATTTGCAAGTGCATTCAAAGTTGCCGCTAAATAAAACAGAAATGGTAAAGATCACAATGATGACAATGTAGGTACGCCGTTTTCCCGAAGCAAGATTTGTGATTAAGGCCTCCATCTCTGATTCGATCTGCTGGTATCCTGCTTATACCCTCTGAAAATATACAGTACTAACAGGAAACCAAGCACTTCCTGTTTTCAAAGTATGTGCACATATAAAACTGCAAACATCCTGATTATAAGACATTGTTTTGCACCTTTAGACAATCATAAACAGTTATGAGTTCTTCAAACAAAGTAAACCAGCACATTTTTATGTGACATAAATTTGTACCATGACTTCTCAACAGAGTTTGAAATTTGAGGCAGCAGAACCAGAGAGTGTGAAGCATTCAGTTTCATATAATTCATGATCTGCTCCAGTAAAGAGTCGATGTTTGCTGACAGTGCTGGAGGTAAACACGTTATTGTAATCACATTACATTTGTCTTTAACACCCGCATTCTGTTATTAATAGAATAACAATGAGACTTTTGCTACATACAGTGCACGGTTCAGCTGTGAATAATAAGAGAGAAGCAGAGATGATGACTCCCAGGGTGGAATGGTCAAATATCGGCTGGCTCCATAAATCACTACAGAATCCCATCTTGACATTTACACTAGAATAAACACACTTACAGCCTGGTCCAAAATGATTTTAATTTCAATTTCTCCCATTTGAATAATTGCATGTGGGATATGTGCCATTCATTTAGGTATTTTAAGGCTTAAAGTTAGCAGTGTGATTACTCGGATTATCAGACATAATATGGCTTGCTGTGGGGTACATACTATTCAAGAAATTTGTGCGATCCACCTTCTAGTTTTTCATACAAAATGTATTTGTTTGGACAGTTTTTAAGCTCCGTGTAACCCACACTGTCGGAGCATCAACCTTCACAAAAACCTGGAAGTCATGCACATTGTTACCCAAGTCAATTTTGTGCACTACATATATTTTTGATTTTCCCTTTGTTGTAACTTTTGCTGCTTCATGCATCGTACCAACCTTTGGGAAACAAGGAGTCGCAGGAAACAACATGACCCAAGGCGGCAAGGTCTCGCTGGCTTTGAGTCATCCATGGAAAAGGAGAGGGCATGAGTCACTCAGTGCTGTGTCTTTGTATTCACAGTCGCCTCAAAAGCTTTTTCTGGCCTGCAAAGCAGTTGAATACTTGGATACATGCGATGGTACATTGCCCTCTTCTACAGAGTTCATCGCTTTCTTAAAATGCTCCATACTTCTTCAAGTACCACTGCTTAAGCAGGGGTGTCAAACTCAATGGCACATTTTAGGTCGCGGGCCAAACAAGATAAACATTTATGGACATTTGGCCAGAGGGGCCGATGGCGCGATATGACAGCCTCGCTTCTGTCAGTCCGCCCCAGGGCAGCTGTGGCTACAACTGTGGTTTGCCTCCGCCAGTGTGTGAATGAATAGTGGAAAAGTGTTATATAAATGCAATTCATTATTATTGAATCCGTTCAGAAAAGATTTTAAGAAATCTCCCAGTCTATTCTATTCACTTCAATTTTATTCATATAGCACAAAACCCCAACCGCAATCGCCTCAGCATGCTTAAAATCTTTAATCCTGAGCCTTCAGCTGGTTTATATTTGTCAGGGAGTTTTCTCCAGTTTTCCATTTAGTGGACGACTTCTCACCTTGTACTCTTGGATACTTTAGTAGATGTCAGCAGCTTATAACTACCAGCTGAATTTGGCTTATATGTCCATTAAATTCCAGTAAACATTTAAGTTGATATGGTTTGGAACTGTGCATGGAAATAAGGTGAGCGTATTAATTTGCTTAACAACAGTGGGTGTGGTGTAGCTTTAAATTCATATTATATTTAACTATAAAGAAAAACAAAAGAGCCACATAGTATAAATATATATGTTCATTAAAGTTTTTATTGCATGATTATTGGCAGCTGTTTCCTAAAAGTAAACACTGACATGAACAATCCCCATGTGAGTTTATTACAGCTTAAAATTGAAAAAGAAAGAAAAAACATTATTCTTCAAAAGAAAAACTAATTTTTAGGCTGACAAAACAAGACCAACCACATTTTTTCTCTGTTCTTTATAAAACATCCATCCATCCATCTTCTTCCGCTTATCCGGGGCCGGGTCGCGGGGGCAGCAGCCCAATCAGAGAAGCCCAGACCTCCCTCTCCCCAGCCACTTCCTCTAGCTTATCCAGGGAAATACCAAGGCGTTCCCAGGCCAGCCGAGAGATATAATCTCTCCAGCATGTCGTGGGTCCGCCCTGGGGCCTCCTCTCGGTGGGACATGCTCGAACACCTCCAGGAGGCGGCCAGGAGGCGTCCTTGTCAGATGCCTGAACCACCTCAGCTGGCTCCTTTTGATGTGGAGGAACTTCTCTCCCTATCTCTAAGGGAGAGGCCAGCCACCCTTCGGAGGAAGCTCATTTCCACCGTTTGTATCCGCGATCTCGTCCTTTCGGTCACTACCCACAGCTCGTGACCATAGGTGAGGAACGTAGCTCGACCGGTAAATTGAGAGCTTCGCTTTTACGCTCAGCTCTCTTTTCACCACGACGGACCGGTGCAGCGTCTGCATCACTGTGGCTGCAGCACCAATCCATCTGTCGACCTCCGGCTCCCTTCTCCCATCACTTGCGAACAAACCCCGACATACTTGAACTCCTGCACTTGGGGCAGGAACTCATCCCCGATCTGGAGTGGGCACATCTGAGCATTTACATTGTGGAGTAATGCTGCTAAGTGATATTCTTTACTATCATCATTGTTATTGTTATTATTATTATTGTTATACTGAGATGTATATATACGCTGCATATATAAATACAGCCAGCAAAAGACACGTCACAGCAAAGAGTGTAAATACAAAAGATAAGACTGTGGCAAAATCAGCTTCTTTAGGGAAGTGCTGCTTAAAGAAAGACAACAAAGGCTTTAATTTTTAACAACCTTAAAAAACAACACAAACTTATAAAATGCCCCCAAAAATGACAAGTACAAAGGTTTTAAGGGTAACTTCTACTATCTCACATTACTAACTGCTCTAATCTAGAGAAAAACAACATTTAAAATGAGAATTTTGGAGGTTTTGTTCTGTCAGCTCCTTTTCTGTTAAAGCTCACCTCTGATACACAAATACATCAGAGTTCCCAGAAAGCTGACTCTGGATGTAGCATTTTGTTTAGATCAAAGTTTTTAGATGAAAGTTTTTATCCCCTCATTCAAAATTTTGAATGCATTTATTTTTGCTGTGTTTTATCTTTCAAGTTTTCATCTGAATTCCAAACGTACAGCATTTTACTGCTTATTTGGAACATTTTTAAATTTATTCCTCAATTAAATGTTGTGTAGCTGCAATATAAACTCCACCTGTAGAAGAACCTCTTTATGTTCAAGATGTCGAAGCATTCGGACGTATGTAGCGGCACAGTGCTCTAAACTGCACAGTTGGCATTGAGCACCTATAATTTTGTTATACATGTACAGTACAGTAAAGTGCTATTCTATTCTATTCTATTCTATTCCAGTGCCACCTCTCATTATATTTACTTCAAATGTTAATTTAAAAGTTAATTAACATTAACAGAGAACTTTTTCTCCCTAATAAATAAATTAGACTTCTAGATGAATTTGAAGAACTGGGTTAGCTAATGACAAAAAACCCTGAGCCCCCAAAGTAAACCTTTTATTATGAGATCATATTTCTGATTTGGCCTTACCTTCAAGCCTTTATCCTGTTCAACTAAATCAGTTAAATTTGTAATTCTGTTATAATTAAAATAGAAATCCTGAGCCTTGAAGATATTTGCAATTTGAATGTAAGTAAGCAATGAATATTCACAATATTCCATTATGAATATCCTATTAAGCCCCGAGAATATTTCAAGCACCATTTTTTACAAGCCAGCTCACCTTCACAAAGAACATATGTGGGACCAGGATGCATCACAAACTTCCACCACAATTTACCAAAAGCAGTGCAAATTAGCAGGGCACAGAAGAGCAGACCTGATGGGTGATTAATATCCTTACAAAAATAACATGGTGAAAGTGCAGCTTTTACACTCTGGAAACAACAAGGCAGTTCATATAAAAACAGGCAGTGGATGAGAATGGATATGTTCTGATGTAAGGGTAAAGTCCTGATAGGAACTCGCAATTCTCAACAAGACAGTTTATGTTGGATGTTGCAAAGTTTTGTGCATGTGCTGCAGAGAAAATACATGCAGAGCCGTTTTGGTGCTGCGCATTCCACAGTGAATCCAAGAGAAACACCCGTAATCCAGAGAACCTGTGCACGTTCCTGTTCCTACACTCCACTATTTTCTTTTATCCAGTTGCGATATTTGGTAACTTGGGTATAGATGCCAGGTTTGTTCTTGCGAGCGCAGCCTTCGCCCCAGCTCGTCACACCAGCCAGGAAGACCCGCCCCTTGGTGCTGGTGAAAGACAGGGGTCCACCAGAGTCACCCTGAGAATCAGAGAGGAGAGAGATTATTTTCAGCTTGAAGGTTTTCTGTGAGTCCCAATAAGCATTAAAAAAGGACATATTAACCGATCCCCGATAACCGACATGATCCCCTTTTTTGGGACTTTTGGAAAAACACTCTGTGGACTGATGAGACATAAACTGAACTTTTTGGGAGGCGTGTGTCCCATAACATCTGGCGTTAAAGTAACAGCATTTCAGAAAAGGAACATTATACCAGTACTTTTGGGTTTTGCAGGACAATGATCCAAGATAAACCAGCAAGTCCACCTCTGAATGTCTTAAGACAAACAAAGTGAAGACTGTGGAGTGGAGTAGTCAAAGTCCTGACATGAATCTGACTGACATGCTGTGGCGTGACCTTAGAAAGGCATTTCCTACTTGAAAACCCTCCAGTGTAGCTGAATTACCCCAATTCTGCAAAGATAAGAGAGCCAGGTTTCCTCCACAGCGCTGTAAATTACTTTGATTGCCATTAATTTCAAATGCTTGATTACAGCTGCTGCTGCCATGGGTGGCCCAACCAGTTACTAGGTTCACTGTTTCACACAGGGCCATGCAGGTTTGGATTTTCCCCTTAATAATTAACACCTTTATTTACAGACTGCATTTTGTGTGTTATCTTGTCTAATATTCAAATTCGTTTGATCTGAAACATTAAAGTGTGACAAACACAGAAATGTAGTTTATTTGTTTTAAATAAAACATCTGTCTATTACAAGCATTCGAGTTTGTACCTGGCAGGCGTCCACGCCTCCTTTGAGGACTCCAGCACACAGCATGTTGTCGGTCACCGAGTCTGTCAGGAGACTCTTGCACACTGTGCTGTTGATGATCCGGACTGCTGCCTTCTGCAGTACAGCCGCCCCGGAACCTGATAGACAGCAAAATTACTTCTAACAGCGCTCTGGTTCTTTGTCATGATCTGACTTTCAGATGCTTAAAGTTTGTTGTTTATTTTTTTGTTTTTTAGATCAGTCACCTCTTTTATTCATCTTATCCAGTTACCCAAAAACATTTTAACGGACACACTGTGCACCGTGCCATGTTAAATTTTCGGCTAACAGTTTTTAGGGTACAAAAATACTCTTATACCTGTAAAATGTAAAGTGGTGTATAAACACAGGGCAACTTGAGAAGCTCCCAGCAGTCCTATTGCAGTGAGGGAGAGTTTAGGCTCTCTCTCTAACTTTAGGTTTTGTCTAAAGGGAACGTTTTAAGCCTAATCTTAAAAGCAGAGAGTGTGTCTGCAAACTGAAAGGTCCGTGGAAGAGGGCCTGAAAAATGAAGGCTGTGCATCTCATTTTACATGTAAATATCGCACATTTGAACCAGCAGTCTGAGAGTGAAGTGCTGTGGTAGGGTGAATTTTATGTTGAGGAACATTGTTATCTTTACTATTAGGTCTTTCAGAACAATGCTTAGTGTTGAATCCACTGGCTGGCTGGGCAGACACATCTGTGGGATCAGTTAAGTTTGTTTGTGGGAACGTTTCATTGCAGACACATTTAAAAACTTCCACAACACTTCCAGTGTGGGATATTCGGACGTTTCAGACAAGCTGTGTTCTCGTCATTCTCATCATCTCACCTCCCTCCCTGGTAGCTCCCCAGCCAGTGATCCAAGCCTCTTCTCCTACTGGGAAGTCATGCGCGGGGGAGGGCAGGCAGATGGGCCAGATGTTCTGGTTGAGCGTGACGCTGTTGTCCAGTTCCATGAGAGTGATATCGTTATCGTAGGTCTCAGGGTCGTAGCCCGGGTGAACGATGATCCGCTTCACGCCCCGCTTCATGGTCCACTTGCTGGTCTGACTCTGCTCGTGAAGACCCAGAAGAGCCTCCCATTGGTTAGCCTGAGAGAATCTACATGAAAAAACAGCCAAGGAATTCTTTCAGTTCATTTATGTCATTTGTCTGATTTTACATTAAAAAGCATATACAAGTACATTAAAAAAAACAAAAAACTGTAAAATTTGTGGTACACAAAATTCAAAGCTAGAGCTCCACTAGAAAGGATGTGACTTGTGTCTGGTTTTGGGAGGAGTAGTTAGAGATCAAATGAGCAGGATGTATAATATACAGGAAAAGACATTATTTTGTAGTTAGTGATACTGAAACAGCCGGTCTGTAATCATGCTTCTGTGATATATATGAAGTTATTGGGTTCTGAACTGCAAAGAAACAGTTGAGTGCATCTCATAGTTTTCGATCACTCTACACATGTCCCCCACTTATACCCATGCCTCTACAAAGTGTATGCAATCTAGTTGAAGGAGTGTCCTTTATTTCAACAGCGGTGAAAAAGTCACAGTGACTCAAATGTGGTGAACAGCACTGGTGGTGAGCAAAGATTGATTCAGTATCAGTAAGGCTCTCGTGTTTTCAGTGCACTCTAAGCTGACAGATGACGGCACAACCACAGTCCCAGTCGTTTCTACCTAAAGTTCATCTCTGACACAGTGTTCACAATCTAAACAGGGATTCACAGTACAAAGTGCCACGGATGATGAGTGCTCCACAGGCCGCTGGTCTTGCTGCTCACTTGTAATGACATATTCACACTTTGAAAGTCTGAATTCAGCCTCTAAGGACAAAATGTCTCTGTTATAGTTGGAGATTGAATTCTCATCAACGGTGATGCTTAACAGAGAATTTTGGTCTGAAACAAAAGCTGATGTCTGCACAAGTCTGACGTCCACATTAAAAATAGAGAGCACTCAGTGTAAGTGGTGAGAACAGGAGAGAGAGATGGGCAAAATTTAAATAAGGTTTTTGGTTTTTCTGAGGTCTGTTTCTGGAACTTTTTAATCACACTTCATATCAGTAAACACTCAGCCCCGTCATTTCAGATAGAGGAGCTCCTACTTGTCCTGAACGCAGTGGGCGGCGGTCAGCAGCCAGCGGTTGCTCAGCACAGAGGCTCCACACACATGTCCCATTCCCTTGAAGTGGAGGCTGACCTGCCAGGGCCACTCGCCCTCCCGAGATGCTTGTCCTCCCACGATGCGAGAGCTGCGGTACGGCCTTATCCCGCACTCTGAAAGCACACATATGTGCAGGCGTTACCGCCACTAAACTCCATACCACAACCATCTGTAGGCAAGTGTGTGGTTAACTTACCACAGTTATCCTCATCAGAGTCGTCGGTACAGTCCTGCACTCCATCACACTCTGGGTTCATTTTACTGATGCAGAGTTTGTTTTTGCATTGGAAGGTGAACTCTGAGCATGTCTGCAGCACCAAAGCTGAAAGACGAGAGACACGTGCAGTATCAGTGAGCAACTCTGACCCACAGGTATCCTTTACCTCAAAATGCTGTTTGATTAAAGATTTTCATGAAAACCATACATTTTCAGAAGTTCTTATTTGAACTTTACTTCTTACATTTTTCACATTTGGACTCATCAGACGCATCACCGCAGTCATCTTTTCCATTGCACTTCAAATTCTCTGCAATACAGCGGCCATTTTTGCAGGAAAACTGCCCTTTGCATGTTTCTGTAAAACAAGAGAAAAATCACTTATTTACTACCCTCCACTCGAGTGTTTAATTTGACCTGTTGCTATTTTAATTCCAGAGCTCTTTTAAAGGAGTCAGTTTCAACAAAGACAAACACAGGCTAGTCTTCCACCTTTCTTCCACATACACTGCCTCTGCATGTCAACAGATTCTTATGGAAATGTGATTGCACAACCCTCTGGTCTGATTTGCCTGCTGGGCTTCCTACATTCCTCAACAAAACTGGCTATACCGGCAGAACAACCTCTTGCATTATCTGCCACCTTGCATTTATAGTCCAGTTTTTATTACAGTACTGTTTATGCACATATTACTTTAAAATGTATGGAGAAAAGTGATAAAATTTGCCTGTTGCTTTGGTGAAGTTTCAACTAATTCTTTGTATCAGTACTTATTGAAAAAAGACATCTTTTTGGCTTTTATTATTTCCCTCAACTTGAATGTCTTTATACATTTTTTTAATGCAGACCCTCAGTTTATTCTCCTTTTTTTAATCTCCTCAGGTTTCTTCTGATTGGCTGCCCCTCCCAAATATAAAGGATTTGATTGGCAGGCAGGTGGGGCTAGTGCAAATGCAGTCAGACCTACTTATCTAACAAGAGCATATTTGGGATATCCTCTGTCACTGACAACACTGCCTGAGTTTTTAGTGCAATAAACTTTAAGCGATGTTTAAAATAAACATCAACTGCTGAAATAGCTCCAGTTTATTGTTTCGCTGCACTCACCACAGTTTTCTTCGTCCGTGTTGTCTCCACAGTCGTCCACCCCATCACACAGCCAAAATTTTGGTTTACAGTGACCATTTTTACACTGTATCTGAGACGCATCACACTCTAATGAGGCACACAAAGAGAACCCAACATTGTTAGGGACAGAAAAGGTGAAAGACCATTTTCGATGTGCTCCTTTAATTTCATTCTTTTCAGACAGAAAGAAGTTTGACGGTTTGGACTCACTGCAGTTGATCTCATCGCTGTCATCTCCACAGTCGCCCCAGCCGTCACACCGCAGAGTGTTATTGATGCACAGGTTGTTGCTGCACGTGAACCTTCCTGGACAAGCTGATAGGACAAACATAATATTACCTCATTTGTTCGCCGGCTTCAGAGAACGCTACAGTCCTTAAATTAAGCATGTATCCTTACGATTGTTCGGGGTGAAGGCCTCGTACTCAGCAGTGAAGCCCTGATCAACGTAGGAGGAGTCCGACTTAAATGTAATGGTCATCTTGTTGCTGTTGATGGTGAACACTGGGCTCTTCAAGTCGCTGCCACACAGCCTATAACAAAAAAACACAAAACAATGTAACTAGGTTACATATTTTACACACACACACACACACACACACACACACACACACACACACACACACACACACACACACACACACACACACAGAATTCTACTTTATTGTCATTGCACATGTCACAAGTGTGAGGCAACAAATTGCAGTTTGCATCCATCCAGAAAGGGCTTTTGCAATAATATAGATATAATACAGGATATAGATCTATTATAGGTATGTTACACATATGAAGGTATGTTATGAAGATACTATAACTTTAAGTATGTACCGGCTGTAGCTGTAGTGAGTGTACAAGCTATGTACAGGTTATACATATGGTTAAACAGTTGTAAACAGTTATAAAACTGTAATTATTGTATTGGACAGTATGATTGTCTACACAGCATTTACAGTAGTACACTTATCTACTTTTTCTGTCATTCTCAGTCCGGTCCTTGTACCCGACCATTGGGACAAAATGTTTTGGTTTATTAAGCCACTCATTAATCATAAGTGACTAATCATGACTAACTCATCAACCATTCAAACATCAAGGCAACAAACTCATGCAGCAACATTACTGCAACAGTCAGTAAACATTTGGACAGAAATCAGAATAATCAGCAAGTATCCAAAGACCTCTGAAATGATCTTCAGGAAGCCTGGAGAACTATTCCTGAAGACGACTTCAAGAAATGATAAAAACACTTGCCCAAGAATAAAAAGTAGCCATTCCAGGTTTTTGCCTCATAGGCTACGTTCACACTGCAGGCGAAAGCGTGTCAAATCCGACTTTTTTGACCATACCCGATCATGGTGTGACATCGTGAACGGCACAAATCTGATTTTCAAATTCGACCTGGGTCACTTTCGTATGTGGTGCTGAATCCGATACATATCTGTCTAAGGAGTTTGGAAAGAAAAGCGTCTGGACTTCTTTAAGTTACTTGAAGACGTTTCACCTCTCATCCGAGAAGCTTCTTCAGTTCTAAGGTCAAATGGTGGAGAGTCCCAGATATACCCATATGGAAAAGAAATAGTAAAAACGTATATGTGATTACTCATGAAAGTGGCCACTTTCATGAGTAAATCATATAAGGCTTACATGATTTACTCATGAAAGTGGCCACTTTCTCATTACTTTCATACATTGTTTTAGTAAGTATCCAAAACATACAAGTTTCATTATATAATTTTTCACGG
Organism: Rhamphochromis longiceps; assembly: GCF_057381845.1. Lineage (NCBI taxonomy): Eukaryota > Metazoa > Chordata > Actinopteri > Cichliformes > Cichlidae > Rhamphochromis > Rhamphochromis longiceps. The sequence continues at coordinate 36,357,316 of NC_140576.1, read as the reverse complement.
GATCTTATATCTGTTTTCACTCTTATATGCTTTTCATACAAGTTTCACACAAGACAGATACAAACTTTATAAGATTTATATATATCTTTTCCATATGGGTAAACCTAGTGGGAGTGACCCCCCCACAGAGGGACAAAAGGACCCCTGATGATCCTCTAATCGCCTGAGCCAAGGTGTGAAAGCGAGTGTGGGTCCCAATCAGCCAGAGTTTCGGGTGAGCTCATTGTGAAACCTGGCCCCACCTTATCATGTGATTTCCTGAGGTCAGATGGCCCAGGATGTGAGTGGGCGTTAAGGCGTCTGGGGAGGGATCTCAAAACTGGATTATAGATTGCAGACAGTTGGTGTCGTAAACCCCGCCTCTGTTCAAAGATGGTCGCTCACAGTGGACATAGATGCTTCTTTCACTCCTCTTTCAAACCATCTGTCCTCTCTGTCCAAAATGTGGACATTGGCATCCTCAAAAGAGTGACCTTTGACCTTAAGATGCAGATGGACTGCTGAGTCTTGTCCTGTGGAGGTGGTGTCGCATTAAATCCGTCTTTTACGTCACCGACACAAGACAGACACCAATTATCAGCACCTGAGAAAACATCGTGAACGCTTCCTGGCCATCCAGTGAAATTGTTGCGAAGACAACGTTGGAGAAATGCAAACATTTTCTTTGTATATAATCTGCAGATTCTGACAGAAATCTGCAACTATCCTGTGAAGCACCGCTCCTCTAAAACAGCAATAATGATCATTATTAGGCCATATGTAAATAACAAAATAACTTTATAACTTAAAGCAAAATTGGGAAACGTAAAATCCGAAACAAGTCTTTATATTAAGGGTCATCAGTCACACAATGCTGTTTGGTCTGGGTCCAAACAGAGCGCGTTGTGTGTGACGTCTTCTTTTGAGCATGCGGAGCTCTCTGAGGGTTCACACTAGAGCGCGTTTGCTGTCACATTTTATTTGTAGTGTGAAGAAGCAGACAAAAAATCAGATTTGATCAAAGAATCGGAATAGAGCACGAAGACCTGCAGTGTGAACCTAGCTATATACTGTATTTCCATGTATTTCACTTCAGCTATTTCCCATTCTTCAAGCTAAATATAAGGACATTGGTGGTAATGTAAGACCTTTTAACAGCACTGTATACTAAGAATAATCTTTCTTTAAAAGGCATAACACTGCTCGTTACTGACCTTTCACCATTGATCTCAACATAGTCATGGCCGCAACCTTCAGTTTTATTTCCCAGCGAGAACTTATTGAACAGAACCTTCAGAAATTTGTTGTTTGCAACCTGAAAAACAAAGTAAAAAACAAATGAAACAGGAGTGTAAAATATTTAAAACATGATCAACTAATAAAAATAAGTCCAATAAATAGATTTTCTGATTTGTGCTTTTAATAAATTTAAAATGAGCAATGATGGAAAAATGTCATTGTCGTCATCATCATCATCTATGGGGTTTATCTTTATAAATAATAATTATATTGTTTTGCTAAAGACTCAGTTGGTCAGTGTAAGAGAAAAGTTCGTTTGGTTCTAGGTCAGCTAACTGAAAAGTGTCCTTTCAGTGGAGGGAATGAAATTCAGTTTGTGTTCAGGTTGGCAGTGAAGCATTTGCACCTGGAGGCAGAATTTAAAGTTGCATACAATCACTAAATGTCCTGCAAATTATTAATTAAACAATAATCAAGCCAAAATGCAAGAGTGCATAGAAAAATAAGTACACTCCTATTAAGAGAGTGAGTACTCGAGTAATTGAGCATCATCCAGAGTGAGCGCCTCTATAAAAACAGGTGTTTTGGCAGTTTGCTGGTCTTTGCTGGTTGTTCAGGTGTCTGTTACCATGAGTCTGCTGGAGTGCGGTCGTAGGAACAAATAGGATGCTGTGCAGAAGCCTCAGTAAAATGAAGGCTCACCTCGATGTTCCACACACATGTGGTGCGAGGAGGGTAGTTGGACGGGAAGAACGGTGAAGAGATGGAGCCTTTCTCTCCAGTCAGCGTGCCGCCACAGTCTGAGGGACGCACAGTTCATACTGACATGTTAGATCATCTACAAAGACTTTAGCTGCAGAATTAATAAAGTTTATGTCGAGATAGCATCCTTTAGATCTGACCTTTAACACATCCATCCATCCATTCATTTCCGCTTATCCTTTTCAGGGTCGCGGGGGGCGCTGGAGCCTATCCCAGCTGTCATAGGGCGAGAGGCGGGGTACACCCTGGACAGGTCGCCAGTCTGTCGCAGGGCTAACACATAGGGACAGACAACCATTCACACTCACATTCACACCTAGTGACAATTTGGATTATCCAATTAACCTATCCCCACAAGCTGCATGTCTTTGGATGGTGGGAGGAAGCCGGAGTACCCGGAGGGAACCCACGCAAACACGGGGAGAACATGCAAACTCCACACAGAAAGACCCCGGCCTGATGGTGGAATTGAACTCAGGACCTTCTTGCTGTGAGGCAACAGTGCTAACCACCGTGCCGCCTTTAACACAATTACTATTATTATTATGTACTGATTGAAAAATTATTACTGTAATCTCTGGGCTGGAAACATTAGGCAGTCTTAAGATTTCTGCTGCTGTTGCATTTTTTCCCAACACACATTTAAGTCACACATTTCAAGTCTTTCATGCCCTGTGGAAATATTTCACAAAGAGCTGACAGCTGTTCAGAAGACGTTTGATTTACTTAGTGTAGTCTGAGGAATCGGAGAGTAGTTTGCTCTGAAGCCGGGGAAGTTTTTCTCCTCATTAGTGACCAGCATCAGCAGCATGACGTTTCCAGAGGAGATGAAGGACAGCGGCTGGTGAGGGTATCCACACTGTCTGAGCGGACAAGGGAGAGACAGAAAGAAACCTTTAGTGCTCCTGGGGCCGGGTGCATAACGCATGTGTCGGCACAAAAACGTTTTAATGCCTTTTCCCCAACACAAACTGGTGTTGTACGAGGCATGCCCTCTCCCTCCTCTGCGTATGCCTGACATGTCCCTCTGATTTCCTCATTCCGTATCCTGTCCAATTATGGTCACTCTGAAACAACTAAATATATATCTCCATATCTTTACATTCGTTCCATAGTCTCTGCCAATTTTTTAACCTGAGCCAGTGTTTCAGGGTAAACAATATTCAGGAACCCGGTTACTTTAGTCTGAACATCCCTTTGTGTTAAAAATGAGCAGCTATTAAAACACAGAATAAGAATATCAGCCTGTTTTGTCTTGTTTTCTCTGAGATAGCTGACACTTTAAATTCTAGGAAGAGATCGTTCGTCTCACTCTGTCATAGCGCGTTTCTCTATGGGGACGAGCGAGTCGTAGATTTTGATGAAGTCTCGCTGACAGTCGTCCTCCAGGATCAAGTCATCAAAGTCGAGCTGGATTCGGTGTTGCGGGTCTGCCCGAAACTTCCACTGCAGGTAGGCGTTTGAAGGGTACGGAGAGTTTGGAAATCCCGGAGACTCAACGTGCCCGGAGTTTTCGATGTGGATGTCGATGCTTTTCCTCTCTGAAAATATGACGAGAAGAACATGTTTTGGATGAAGTATACCAGTTGTGAAACAAGCAACTTTAATTTTTTTGGAACATTTTAACAAGTCAAACTTTACATAGAGAATTACAGAAAAAAAAGAAGTTCCCACCACGAAACTGGTTTATACCTGAAAGCTTGGTTTTGGTCAAGCGTGGATCTATAGCTGTAAACACAAAGATAAATGTGTTAGTAAACCACATATATCAGTTCCTCGTTACTAATTAAAACAACAATAATCATTTTTGCGTTTTTGATTAAACTTTACTCGATATTTTTAACAAAACCTTGGAGGAAGAATTCAGAGCAGATGTAGCGTCAATATTTGAGAACAGACGTATCGTAGCGGGACGTCTTGATGTCTCACTGTCGTCATTGGAAACAAAAGCTTACTGCTTAGTTTTGCTGTACAAGCAGCAGTGCTGCAGTTTTTTGATCATTTGTGAATCGCAGTGAGACACAAGTAAGCTCCTGTCTGTCACCAAATGTTATAGTTATGATTATACATATACACCAGGACTATGACTCTTACTACATATAACTATATATCCTCCAAGGGTTTATGCAGTTTCACCACTTTAGGAATCTATTCGCTCCTCAGTCTTTAACAGTGTCCAGCATCATGTTTGTATGAGACAAAGAAGCTTCTAGAAGATGTTTCCCCATAAGAAAAGATAAGAGCTGAGTTGAAGAATCCATTAACCATTAGAAGAAGAACCATTCATCGTTAAAATGTCTGCATGTAAGTTAAATATACTTTTTAAATTAATTTAATAAATTTTTTTTTTAATTAATTAACTAATTTTTCCAAGAGTTGTCAACGACAGCACAGTGCTCCAGGTTTAAAGGGTCATATCAGAGCGTAGATTTTACTTTTCAGTGCAGGCAGATGAAGAACAGACATATGGAGAACAGCTGGTGGTTAAGTGCCCATAGTGAATACAAAGCTAATAATAATTTGATGTAAAAAAAAAAGCTTGAAAATTGTTTTGGATGAACAACCTTGTAGAAAACTAATCTGTGAGCCGTCAAACCTTGTGTCACGATGTCGTTGACACTCAGGGCGTCTGTGGGTTTCAGCAGGAATCGTCCTTTTCCGCCCTCCTGACTTCCTGCTGGAGGCTGCATAGAGTCGATGGCTTCATCCAGCGAGGCTTGCTGGGGTGGGGGGACATCAAACTCTGATTCGTAATAAGCCACAATGGTGTTCGACCCTCTGTCGCCCTCACTGCACAACAGGACACACAGAGGATTTGTACAGGCTTCATTCAGTGCAACAGAGAAGCAACTGCGCATTACAGCTATGTACCAATCAGCCGCCTCAATACAACAATCAGATTAGTACTGTGTAGGTCCATTTGCTCTCTGAACTATCAGAGCGTGGACTGCACTTATTGCCTTTATTTCTGACCCCTTAAAAGATCTTCATTGATATTCACTTTTCCCGTCACTGGTGATATTGTTGTGGCTGGCTGGTACACGCTGTCTCTTTCACAGTACCTGAAGGCCTGAACGGACGAATGGTTGAAGTATCTGTCCAGCAATGAGTTTTTGGAGTACATCAGTTTGAGCTGAAGAGAAAAAGGTCACATTATGGCACCTATTACCTTTATGGCCTCAACAAATAGAGAAACAGGTGACAGAGGAAGACACAGAGCAGAAGTGGTTAGAAGTAACATCAAGGTTACAACTCAGACTCGCAGCACACAATCATGTAGTGACGCAGAGTGTGCTGTAATGGATTTTGGGGAAGTAGGTCCTATTAAAAGGCCTGAAAAGATTAGTCTCACTGGAAGTGTAGGAGTGCTATCACCTCTGCCTACTGATAGTGCTGATAGTTGTTGGAGGGTTCTATGTTAGAAATTTGTGTTTCTAAGTTGAGGGTGTAATGGATGCTGGTGAATGAAGACAGCTGCACTCCAAGATACCAATTACACACACACACACACACACACACACACACACACACACACACACACACACACACACACACACACACACACACACACACACCACTATACATGCATCTATATTTCAGATTGTTCTTGTATGTCTTCTAAATATTTATTTCTATCACAGAGCAAACCTGAAGGTCTCATGATGAATGTATAACACCGCATATATGGAAAATTCCCATGATGCTTTGGAACTGTCAGGTCTCACCTGTTTGCAGACCTGAGCAGCCAGGTTAGTGAACTCAGAACTGCCAGGCTCCTCATACTGTGGCAGGAATTGCTTGTTGTTGATTTCCATGGAGCCGATATAAATTCTCTTCATTTTCACATGCTGGGGCTCTGAAGACACACAGAGATGTTTCCAATATCTTTATACACAACATTCTGATCACAACTGTATATAATTGTTATGACAATTTTATGGGTGAGTTTCCCTTGTGGACTGGACCTCTCTCTCTTACAGGACAAATAACACTGCTACAGTCGTGAGAGGAAAGCTGGGGTAGTTTCTTCACTCATTAGTGAGACGTCCTGGCTTTGCCGAGGGTATTTTTATAGTGACAAACTCTTCTTTCCAATAAATGAAGATCTTCTAAATTAGCGAGACACCATTTCCTCTCCATTATCTGCATCAAGCTGTGTAATTGAGATTTATATCAGGGAGTCAATTATTCTGAATTTGAAGCTTTTGTTTTCATAGGAGCCATAGTATCCAGAGTCATACGCAGCGAGGACGTAACACTATTAATGAGATAATCCAGTCCAGGTAGCTGCTCTGTTTCAATTAGACCTTACACCTGCCAGACAAGGTGTGTCCTAGGATGCTTAAGGCGTGTGCTGCTGAACTTGGGGAGCCGCTACAACGAGTCTTCAACCTCAGTCTGCGACTGGGGAGAGTGCCCGCCCTATGGAAGACATCCTGCATCGTCCCGGTCCCCAAAAAGAACCGGCCCAATGAGCTGAATGACTTCCGACCGGTGGCACTGACGTCACATCTTATGAAGACTCTAGAGCGGCTCTTCCTCAACTTCCTCCGACCACAGGTACAACATGCCCAGGACCCACTACAGTTTGCATACAAGGCGGGTGTCGGAGTGGAGGATGCCATCCTGTACCTCCTACACAGAGCCCACTCACACCTGGATGGGGGAAAAGGCACGGTCAGGATACTGTTTCTTGACTTTTCCAGTGCCTTTAATACCATCCGGCCCTGTATGCTTCAGGAAAAACTGAACAGGATGGAGGTGGACCCCTGCCTGGTGGCCTGGATCTCCGACTACCTCACCGACAGACCACAGTACGTCAGGCTGAAGGACATCACGTCTGACACTGTGGTCAGCAGCACAGGAGCACCACAGGGAACTGTGCTGTCCCCTCTTCTCTTCACCCTGTACACCTCTGACTTCTGCTACAACTCTGAATTATGCCATATTCAGAAGTTTGCAGATGACACGGCCATCATGGGGTGTATCTGGGATGATCAGGAAGAGGAGTACAGAAGTCTGGTGAGGAACTTTGTCGCATGGAGTCACACAAACCACCTGCAACTCAACACCTCAAAGACTAAGGAACTGGTTGTGGACTTCTGGAGGTCCAGAGAAGGTCCACTGCCGGTTCAGATAGAGGGGGAGGAGGTGGAGGTGGTCAACAAGTACAAGTACCTCGGGCTGTGGGTGGACAATAAACTGGACTGGTCATGCAACACAGAGCACCTGTATAAAAAAGCCCAAAGCCGACTGTACTTCCTCAGGAGGCTGAGGTCTTTTAACATCTGCAGGAAGCTCCTGAGGATGTTTTACCAGTCGGTGGTTGCTGGAGTACTTTTCTATGCTGTGGTGTGCTGGGGGAGCAGCACAGCAAAGAAGGACTCATGCAGGCTGGAGAAACTGATCAGGAAGGCTGGCTCTGTGGTCGGCATGAAGCTGGACACTCTGGTGACAGTGGCAGAGAAAAGGACACTAAAGAAACTGCTGGACATTATGGACAATGCTGGGCATCCTCTGCACACGGCCATAAACAACCAGAAGAGTCTGTTCAGTGACAGGTTGCTTCTCCCCAAGACAAGAACTAACAGACTTAAAAACTCCTTTGTCCCACACGCCATCAGACTGTTTAACTCCTCTCTGGAGGGGAGAGGGAGGGGAAACAGGAGGACAAAGGAGGGAACAACTAAGCTGTAGTGCCTCTGCACCTCACTGTACAATACCTTGTGCAATACTTTTTGTAAATAGTCAACAGTGCAATAGACTCAATACTTGAAATGTGCAATTCACTTGTATTTTTATTTTTTATTCCTATTTATTCTATTTATCCCCTTTGTATATTTTATTTATATTTGTCTCTGTATTTATATATGTGTGTGTGTGTGTGTGTGTGTATATATATATATATATATATATATATATATATATATATATATATATATATATATATATATATATATATAACAATTCTGTAACTGTAACTTCGGTCGTTGCTGTGCTTTTTTTTGGAAGTTGAATTTCCCAGAGGAACCCACCCGAGGGATTAATAAAGTTCTATCTTATCTTCTCTCTCTTATCTTATATCCTGTCTGACATCAAGGCGCTCAGATATGTATTTTCAAATCCAACCCCCAGCATCAGGTTAGCTGAATGTAGTTTGATGAAGTCAGCTTACGGCAAAACAGCCCGACCAGCAATGCAATCACAGCCAGAACACCAATCACCAAGGCGACTCCTATCCCTGCCCCCTTCTTGTTGCATGACTTCTTCTCCACGTCCTTGGGATCTGGAGCCTGCAGAAATGCTTCCTCAACGTCATTGTCCTGCATACAGAGATAGTTGGAGAAGACAAAGTTTATCAGTTGGTTCAGGACTGTACAAAATCTCAAAGTGGCCTCAACATTTTTGTTTTGTTCAAGGCCAAAGTTTGTTTTTTATCTTTGTTTTTTTGTGTGTGTTTTTTTACTCAGTCTGGCGTGCAACGTTATCAGGTAGGAATAGCAGGTTAGTAGACAGCAGACTGTGGGCTATTTACTCGACTGCAGTATTGGATGGTGTTTTCCAGTGACAGCAGCACAGCGCTCGGTCTAAATTCAACAGTTCCCCAGCTTTTTGAAGATGCTGCTGTTCAGCATGTTTGTATTCACTACAGACTCTATATAAAAATGTAGAAGACTCACTGTGAGATTTGAAGCCTGAACCAGCAGTTTGCAGTTTTTAAGGATTAAAATGTCCAAATTGGACCACAGAGTGGACTCCTAACTTAATGGGAAACATAGTGACCTGAGTAAGTTATTATATCCATGTCACAGCCTGACTGAGAATCCAGCCATCTTCTTTTGCTCATCCTTATTCCGGGCAGCTGGAGCCCATCCCAGCTCTTACACCCTTGACTGGTCCATTAACAATAGTCAGTAAAAGGCACCAAGCAAAATGGAGTGCTCCATCTGATCCCTAATTTCAAGTATTAAAGTTAACAAAAAGAGGAGTTATAAAAACAGCTATTATGACAACTAGAAAACTAGCCCCACAGGGTAAACCAGATTTTGTATAACAGATGTAATGATCCAGCAGTGTGAATGGGAGAAAACATCTAGAACTATTAACTAGTGCTACAACAAAGTGGAGTCAGAATATACAGTGAGCACAGCAGACTGTAAGCACCAGGGGCATCGCCCCAACCTGATACTTTAGTTCAAAGTTGATGATAAATTTGTGAAAAGGTGTTACCTTCAGTTTTTAGTTGTACTTATGACTGTAAAGGCAACAAATGAGGACACAGTGTGTTTTCCAATGCACTGTAAACCTGTTCAGCTGTGTCAAGCAGGGTGTTGCTGCACAGGAATGTCTCTATGACTGTTATGAAATGCCAGCATGTTGTATCCTGGACACACCATTAGATCTCTAATGCAGTGCTTTAAAGAGCTGGTTGGTGCCTCATTATAGGGTGCGACATAAATGCTCTCCCTTCAAACAATCCAAAAAGTCATTTGTCTCAAAGGCAAAATTGTGTGAAGCAACTATGCAACTAGCAACTGTGAACTAACCCTTCCACAAACCCTGACATAATGTGCACATCTAACCACAATGTGTGATTAACATTAATCTCTTTAATAAACTAGATATTACACGCTTACATAGAAGATCCAGAATGACTGACCAAACAAACACTGTTTGTCTTCAGAAGATAGAATTGATATCAGTATAGTTTTGCGCAGCTTTTCTACCAGGTTCTTGAATGAGCTCCAGCTCTATTCTGGATTTTTGAAGCCATTTGGTAAAGAGGTTAAGGTCAGTATTACTTTACTAATTAGTTACTACTTTCATGGGGGAAAATACTTTGTGAGCCTTATTTTTTTTAATGTTACAACTGGCAAAGGGCAAGAAATAACCAATCTAGTCCAAATACTAATCACTCCACTGACGTCCACACACCTGCAGAAACACTGGTGGTGAGATAAGAGTTGTAAGGTTGCACACCCTGACGGTGCACACCCTGGACCGGGTGCCTAACAGTGGGGTTGTTTGTGCCCAGGTCACTGATCACAGGGGACCTTCAACTGTGTCCACAGATTATTTACTGACAGGTGTGGAGGAGGTGAAACCATCTACATTCTTTCGATGCCTGAGCAGTGTTTAGTCTACTTCTGGTTTCACATTAACAAACATACAAACACATTTACAGTGAAACTGTATAATGTTGCCACATTAATCAGGCACTGGAACATAACTGCTTTTGGGGTGGAAATTTGAGATTGATTGCTTCAATCCATCTCCATGTCGGTTTCTCAAGTTAAATGTTTGATCAGAAAATGTTAATCAGCTCATTATCATATAAAACACCAGAAATCAGAAAAGAACAAACGCTGATGTCGTTTCCAGCTCTTTGATTATTAAAACTGAACCAGGCGCCGTTCTGTCATTTAAACAACTAATCAATAAAACCAAAATCCACCCTCAAAGAGTGAAAATATGCAGGTTCAATGCCAGAGGCGCGCCAGGTTTCAGTGGAGTTCAACAGAAACCAGTGCTCACATTACTCGAACAGATCGCACTTAAACTAATAAAACCCGCAGTGTGACGTGGGAACAGGTTCAGCCTATGTTGTAAAGCTAATCCAGAAATCCTTCTGCACATTGTGCATATCAGTACGTTCATAATTCCGATATAAATCAATCATATTTATGTTTTTTAAAACCTGTTCCTGGTGTGACGTCACTGAGAGGTTACCATAACAGGTGTTGGACTTACCCGTTTGGGACGGAACTTTTGTCCTGAATCCAGGGAATCCATTAGTCCCTTTGACTTTTTCTTTTCTTTCGTTTTTTTTCCCTCTTTTGTCGCTTATCGATTTTTCTCCAACACTAAAATCGCAGCGCGGTCATGGCAGCGACAGGTGAGCAGCGGCAGGTGTCTCTCTCTCTCTCCCTCTCTCTCTCGCTCTCTCTTCCCAGCTGAGCAGAAACGTAAACAGCTGTCTTCTTCTTCTTCTTCTTCTTCTTCTTTGGATTTTTGTCTTTTTCTGACAGGTTAGTTAAAGATGCTGTAGCCTGGCCAGAGTCGGTGGTGTTTCTGGGTCGGTGTCAGAGCGGGTTCTACAGCGAGAATGAGGAAACAGGGCAGGGCGGAGATCAATGGGGGGGCCAGAGAGGAGGAGACTGTGTGCTGCGGGTGGAGCACACACCTGTTACTTCATCTACAGACTTCCCATCAGCCGCGGCTAAACTCATCAGCGTATGCACCTCGTATCTGGCTTCATTGCAGTTTTGACATAGTATTTATTTTATTTTATTTTATTCTATTCTATTGTTTTTGTTATTTTATGCTGCTCTTAACTTTGTGCCGTCCGCTTTCTGCCGTGACCAAGCACATTTCACAGTTGTGGGACTAATAAAGGTTTATCTTATCTTATCTTTTATACAGTGTGTACAGTGTACCTTATTTATACAGCGCTAAAACAGCAATGCACTTTATTCTGCAGTATTCAACAGATCCTGCGTTATTATGATATTACATTAAATTCAATCCAATAATCAGATGATCTCCCATGTGCACGCAGCATTTCACTTCAAAATGAGGTATTAAAAACCAACCAGTTGTATGTACAGCAAGTAAAATGTTGTAATATGAATAAGGAACACTAGAGGTCAGTGTTTATTCAGGTCATGTCCCTGATACTGTGACACAAATGATCACGTCAAGAAAGCATTTTTGTCCTTTTCATTTATTCTGTCGTAGCCATTGTACAATGAACACATCTGGTGTGTGTCCCGTTTGCCTCCAGATGATTAAACCTGATTACTTTAAAGCTGTTAGCGGGACAGTACTGCAGCTGGTAGAGTCTAAGCTACTCCTGATGGAAACTGCATCACAATAAAAATACAAACAAAACAAAAAAATCCATATTTGATTCAAAACCAAAAGGAAAATCTGACATTTAAAATTAAATAAATCAAAAAATAGTTGCTATTAAAGCTAAATTCATTTATTTGATCAATAAATGTAAAACATATTGTTGGGTTATTTATTCAGCCAATTATAAAAGGGACTAAATCATATTAATATACTGATGTAATAACCCTAAAGCAACCATTAATAAAAGTAATTCGGAGAAGTTATTTTTTTAACTGTGATTTTAATGATTGTGTTATTTATATATTGCCTCCTCAAGTACAGAGCGATCTGCAGGTGAAAATGTTGCTCTATTCCTCAGTTAATTAAGAGGCCAATTAAACTGCTAATCTATTGAAATTATGCTCATTAATTACAAATCACTGTACTGCTTATTCTATTTAAATTATGAAATAATTTTCATCATGTTTGTAAATGGAAACATTTTTCAAGCCGTTTGGAAAATGAAATATTGACTAATAATAATAATAATAATAATAATAATAATAATAATAATAATAATAATAATAATAAATATTATTATTATTATTATTAACTGGGCATTTGTGGTTCGTATAGGCATCCTTCATTTATCAGATATGCAGAGTGGTCCACTGTGGGGACTCCTTGTGACAAGGGAGCAGCTGAAAACATGCCAACACTCCCGATTTTTCCGGGAGAATCCCGAATTTCAGTCCCCCCGTCAAATAGAAGTGTGAGATGGTCGAAAATTTACGCCAGCGTCCGGTTATATTTTAGACAGCAGACGGTGACGTAATTCTGAAGGCTAGACCGTCCAATTTCACAGTCGCTTATTTCCGGTCTACCTGGTAAGTATGGCTGAAAATATCTTCTTCAGTGATATTTAAAAAGATTTTTACTCAAAGAGTGTAAAGACATTGATAAAGAATTACATGTTTCAAGTTCAGCCTACATCACCTGTGAAGTGCATAACTTGGAAAAAGCCAGATCAAACCAGACAACAATCAACCACTTAATCGATAAGTTTAGCAAGGTGGCAAGAGTGGATCAATAACTAATGACTAAACAATATAAGGAGGCCATTATGAAGTCATTCTGTGATTAAAATCATGAAAATTACAATCAGATCAAATACAATGCTAATAGCATAAGTCATCCATAAAAAACATAAAAATGTATTTTTTTATTTTTAAAAACAATAAAAATACAGCGACAATATTACCCAGAGAGGTGGAGATGTTTTGAATTCAGTTAGGTTAACACACATAAGCACCACATTTAGTTTATTTATATGAGATTAAATTGAGTAACTAGGATATATACTTTGAGCGAACTACAACTATGTTGCTGTTTTTCACATATTTTTAAAAGATACAGTACCGCACTATGTCTGCTCAGTCATGCTGCTCATGCACGAATTTCTAAGTGCTCCTAGTGGGAGTTGCAGCCTGCACAACACAACGCCCACTAGGAGCATTCATGCCTGCATAAACTACCTTTTGCCTTTAAGTCCCATTTCTATGACTCATTTAAATCCTCTTCTAACTCTGTTGATGCCTCAGAGGTGTAAAATTGTCTCTGTGCCTGTCGAGTTAGTCCTTAAAGATTTTTAATACCAAAACAATGTTTTGAGCTGTTGCAACCTGATAATAACTTTGGTCCTGCTTTTTCTAGAATTTGTGCATACTGGATTATTTATAGTTTATAAAACATTTGTTTGCAATTTTTACATCTGCAAAATCAAAGGCCAGCTGAGGTTAATATATTTAAATCTTATTAGAGATGCTGCCATTCAACTGAGCATCTTATCTTAATGTAACAGTTTAACTGTTAAAATACTGCATTTGATGCCTTGTAAATGTGCATGTCATCATTTTTGGTATTAGGGTCATTAAAAAAAAAGTTCAAAAAATGTCAACATCTGGTTCCATTTCCAGGAGGAATGTGTGTAATCCATAAGCTTCTACACTCCAGTCTTCTGTTTTATCCAGCTGCGGTATTTGGTAACCCGAGTGTAGACGCCGGGTGCATATATGCGAGCGCAGCCTTTGCCCCAGCTCGTCACACCTGCCAGGAAAAAACGCCCGCGGGAGTTGGCGACAGACAGGGGCCCGCCGGAGTCACCCTGAGAGAGAGCAGAACATTACAATCAACTATTGCTGTGAAATATCTGCGACTGAGCTGCGTCCCAAGAAGCATCACATTACAAACAATTTTGAAATCCACTGTATTCTTAATATTCTGTTTTTTGATATTGTCAATGTGTTTATAGAAAATGCTACTGTATTTAATCAGTGCTGAAGCAACAGTCACCCCAATGCACTTTATACTGTATTATTCAACAGATCCTACATTATTATAATAGTCAGCTTTAGCTTTTGGGTGCTACTACAGGTGCCTTTGACGGTGCAAAACGTTTCGTCGACATTGTTGTGTTTGTTGGGTAGAAAACTTACAGTACAGCACTTCAGAGTCACACTGCTAGCGATTGAAGACTTATGTATATTTGACCAGCTGAACGCATTCTGTACTGTACAGGAGACACGGCACGAGATTGATTGACAGTGGCCTACGGCCAATCAGGACACACAACACAATGCGCTGTAAAAAAAAAAAAAATCAGCGAAACAGCGAGGCCACGTAAGGTGAACCGCGTTATGGTGAGGGACCACTGTACTGAAAACCAACCAGTTGTATCTGTTGTAAAATGTGCCAGGACTATGTGATGTAATATGAATAAGAAACACTAGAGGTCACTGTTTAATCAGTTCATTCCCTTTATACATGTCATGTCCCTGATACTGTGACACAGAAGCTCACATGAAGAAAGGATTCAAGAAAGCATAGCTATCGTTTAACAATGAACACATCTGGTCTGTTTCCTGTTTTTCTCCAGATGATTCAACCTGCGAGCAGAACAGTACTGCAGCTGGTAGTGTCTATAATAAGCTACTGCTGATGTAAACTGCATCACAATTAAAAAACAAAAAACTTAAAATTAAATAAATAAATAACAATAGTTGCCGTTAAGGCTAAATTCATTTATTATGTTTCATATACATACATTGGTTGCTTCTACTGTGTAAGTTTCCCTTAAGTTGCAACGTCTGGTGCCGAAAACCTTTATACCATTTATTAGTAATTACCTTTGCAGACTGGTCTTAAAAATAATCAGAAGTTATTGTGAGCTGCATAACTCACCCAGTGGGTTTTTTTTAAGGTTTAAAGTTTTAGGCATGGCCCCCTTAACAGCACAGGCAGCATAGGCTCTACATCATCAAATTGACTCATCTGTGATCATATAGCTGTGTGGTACCACACTCCCAATACATTTCACTTCTGCTATATTATTTTTAACCTGTTTAGCATAGCATGTAGCTATGTGGAGCCTTATGGACTTAGCTTGCTAACCAAGCTAGCACTACCTACTCTCTTCATGCACTTCCTACACTCTTCCAGACATGGTCACTTTTGGCTCCAGAAAATCACATATTATAGAGCTATGAAGCTAACACTGAGGCTGATGAGTAGCTCACAAACCAGTAGGTGGCAGTGAAGTGGCTGTATGCATCTTTTATATACAGTCTATAGGTTCCTCTTTGAACTAAGCACCCTTGTTTAGTAAATTCATCAAACAAATGCAGCTGTAAAAACCAAAACAGCAGCAAAGTACTTCACCTTTCCTCTCACTATTACGAGTGTGTGTGAATTATCTGTACCTTACAGGTGTCCACGCCTCCTGAAAGGACTCCAGCACACAGCATGTTACCTGTGACCCTGTAATTCAGTAGAATATTACACAGCCAGCTGTTGATGATCTTAACTTCCGCCTTCTGGAGGATGGCCGTCGCGGCACCTGACAGACAACAAAGTCGTGTTCTATAAAGCTTGTTGATGAATGACAAAGCAATTCACTACTGTTTGATCCTGTTTATGCTGTTTTAAAGGCAGCACATAAATCCTAATTTCAAAGTGGGGTTTATAATCAATCGTAGCTTCTAACAAGTTGCTAAAACCTTGAACTCATTTGGTTACCCTCTATTCTTTACTCAAGTCAAGAAAACCTTGCTTCCAGTGGTACACACTTTTGAGTAAGAAATACAGGCTAGGCAAACACATTTATAGGCAGCTGTAAAACAAATATGATGTCAACACAAGCTCAAGTTGTGGATTATAGCTAGAATAATTACTCTTCTGACCCTGTCTGTTGCTAGGTCATGTTTTTTAGCATGCTGTATTGCTCCTGAGGTGGATTCCTCAAGTGATAGATGACAAGCCTTCCCACCTTGACGGATTTTCCATCGTTTTCCACTTGAGGATCTGATGCACCTTACGGTATTGTAGGCCTGTATCACCCACATGTTCACACACAGTTGGTTATACATAAGACCACTGACTGACATTTTCTCAGTTGCATTTTTGGACTATAGGCTACCCCTTGGACAAGTTTTATTTGGGACTGTCAATAATAAGAAAATATTCTCCACATTTGAAAGGTGTGTGAGATCTTCCTTTGAATGGACACTGAATTTGAGAAATCTGTTTTCTATAACAGTTTAGGATTCAGGTTACCAGGGTGCACCCAACATTGAGAACTGAGAGCTAAGACTTGGCCAAGTCTTTATATTAGTAGTTTTATGTGCTTTTACTTTTATTTGTTTATTTTTCATTTCTTTCTTTAGTGAAGGTTACAAATCATCTTCTTATGGCCTCTGACAGTGGACTCATCTCTGTGCTTGTCCTGCTAGACCTCAGTGCAGCGTTCGATACTGTCGACCATAATATCCTATTAGAGCGATTAGAACATACTGTAGGTATTACAGGTACTGCGCTGCAGTGGTTTGTATCATATCTATCTAATAGACTCCAATTTTTGCATGTAAATGGAGAGTCCTCTTCACACACTGAGGTTAATTATGGAGTTCCACAGGGTTCAGTGCTAGGACCAATTCTGTTTACAAGCTTCCCTTTGGTAATATCAGAAGACATAGCATACATTTTCACTGCTATGCAGATGACACCCAGCTCTATCTATCCAATGAGTTAAACTGCAGGAATGTCCTAAAAACATAAAGACCTGCATGGCCGCTAACTTTCTGCTTCTTAATTCAGATCAAACTGAGGTTATTGTACTCGGTCCTGAAAATCTTAGAAATATTGTATCTAACCAGATTCTTACTCTGGATGGCATTACCTTGGCCTCCAGTAACACTGTGAGGAACCGTGGAGTCATTTTTGACCAGGACATGTCCTTCAATGCACATATTAAACAAATATGTAAGACTGCTTTCTTCCATTTGTGCAACATCTCTAAAGTTAGAAATATCCTGTCTCAGAGTGACGCTGAAAAACTAGTTCATGCATTTATTACTTCCAGGCTGGACGACTGTAATTCATTATTATCAGGAAGTCCTAAAAACTCCCTGAAAAGCCTTCAGCTAATCCAAAATGCTGCAGCAAGAGTCCTGACAGGGACTAGAAAGAGAGAGCAGATTTCTCCTGTATTGGCTTCCCTTCACTGGCTTCCTGTTAAATCCAGAATTCAAAATCCTGCTCCTCACATACAAGGTCTTAAATAATCAGGCCCTGTCTTATCTTAATGACCTTGTAGTACCATATCACCCTATTAGAGCACTTTGCTCTTGCTCTGCAGGCCTACTTGTTGTTCCTAGAGTATTTAAAAGTAGAATGGGAGGCAGAGCCTTCAGTTTTCAGGCCCCTCTTCTGTGGAACCAGCTTCCAGTTTGGATTCGGGAGACAGACACTATCTCTACTTTTAAGATTAGGCTTCAAACTTCCTTTTTGCTAAAGCATATAGTTAGGGCTGGCCCAGGTGACCCTGAATCCTCCCTTAGTTATGCTGCAATAGACGTAGGCTGCTGGGGGATTCCCATGATGCATTGAGTTTTTCCTTTCCAGTCACCTTTCTCACTCACTATGTGTTAACAGACCTCTTTGCTGAATCACACTTGTTATTAATCTCTGTCTCTCTTCCACAGCATGTCTTTATCCTGTCTTCCTTCTCTCACCCCAACTGTTGCAGCAGATGGCCCCGCCCCTCCCTGAGCCTGGTTCTGCTGGAGGTTTCTTCCTGTTAAAAGGGAGTTTTTCCTTCCCACTGTCGCCAAAGTGCTTGCTTATAGGGGGTCATATGATTGTTGTGTTTTTTTCTCTACCTATGAAGCGCCTTGAGGAGACTTTTATTTTGATTTGGTGCTATGTAAATCAAATTGAATTTAATTTTTTCCACACTTGTGTAAAGTGCCTTATCCCTGTGGTTGTCAAAACTTATGGTTCGCTAAAGGCAGCTGGTTCTTTTCAGTCACATTCCTGTCTCTGTCTCTCTTAAACACACCCCTGTGCTCCTATAGTTGAACCTATTGGCCCATTAATATAATCTATTCAGTAATTCCCCTTACTGTGTTACATTGTCATCACCTTCCAGTGTAGAAAGATATTAACTTTGACACAGTGTTTCAGTACTTCTTTATTCTCATCTCACCTCCCTGCAGGGTAGTCCCCCAGCCGGTGATCCAAGCCTCTTGGCCTGATGGGAAGAAGTAGGTGGAGGAAGGCAGGCAGATGGGTCTGATGTGCTGGGTTAGGCTGACTCTGGTGTCCAGCTCCATCAGCGCGATGTCACTGTCTTCAGTGTATCTGTTGTAGTACCTGTGAGTGATGATCTGCTTCACACCCCTCTTTACTGTCCACTCATTGGTCTGGTTCTGCACTTGCAATCCCAGGAAAGCCTCCCATTTGTGAGCCTGAGACAGCCTGCACCATGAAAACAGTCAGGGATGTAAACAAATGCTTTAATTGCAATTGTAATGTAATTACACTTCAAATGAAGATGGTTCAAAAATATTAAACAAGGATTAATGCTGAGAAAAGACATGCAGTATTTAATAATGACGCAGTAAACTATCTTTTGCCTTCATTAGGTCACATTTGTTTGATTTAAATTCTCTTGTAATTTTGTTGATGTCTCTACTTTCTAAAATTGTCACTGTAACTAACTGACTAAATTCTTAGTTTTTAACACCAAAACAATGTTTGGAGCTGTTGCAGCTTCATAGTAAACTGACATAAAGCTTGCTTTCAAAAAAAAAAAAAGATTTTTAGACACAAAGAATTTTTTGAAGCATGAATAATAATAACCACTGCAGCCAAAAAGAGAGCCTGACGAGCCCAGTTGTAAGTAAGCTTTTAAGACTCGACTGTACACCGTGTTCGTGTTTTCCTCTGAAACAATAAGCTCCGTTGGAGCAGCCTTTCAACACCTCTCTCTGTCTCTTGCTAGCAAACTTGAACCAGACAGTAAAGCTAGTTTTCGGCTACGAGCCCGACACGAACCCGAAGTATTAGCCAGAGGTCCCTTTACTACGGTTCAGAGCCGCAGACGTGGCCGAGGTAACAAAAGAGTACAAACAAAAAGAAAACTATTTTCACTAGCTGTCAAAAATGAATGTGTACACTTATGTCTGCATTTTTATTTTGTTAAATACAAACAAATATAGTAGAAGTGCTGACATGTGTCTGGCCAGAAAGAGAGGACCAAATTATTTATTTGGTAGTTTAATGAAAGGCTTCAGTTGCAGTTTTGTTTTGTTATACAATATTTGAAATTGCGCCCTGAAATCAAACAAACACTACATTTTAGGAAATATTTGTGAGTCTTTTCTTGTTTGTTTGTACTACTTGAACACTGAAGTGGCCCTCCAATGTGATGATGGTGCCAGCAGTGGCCCGCGGCTGATTTTAGTTTGAAACCCCTGCTTTAAAGGAATTTGAATCCTTGTGCCGAGGGAGGGGCCTTCCATATCCTGTGGAGTGGGAGGGGTACAGACTGGAGGAGCATCCCCAGGCTGCCACCTTGTATAAAGTGATGCCTACAGACTTCCATTGTGAGCATGTGCGGCTTCCAGGAGGTTCCCATTAAGGGTAGAAGAAGAAGGGGTGGGGAGGTGGGGTGCACTGCTATGGTCCCGCCTTCTCTCCAAGCATCTTGCCACACTCTGCCTCTTTCTCTGTTGTTGTTTGTTTTGGTGTCTGTATTCATGCGAGTACTCTGCCTGGGTTCCCGCCCTGCACACCTGAGGAACATCACCCACCTAGTGCTGACGAGTTGTTGCTGCGACCTCTTTGCTGGATCGTTGACCTACCTCGTTAGTGACTTTCCCAGTGTCTCATCCCTGGTGTATAGTGAGAGAGTGTTCCTACGTCTGAGAGAGAGCTTTTATTGTGAACTGGATGTGTGAGCCTTCCCTCTATGTCCCCGGAGCCTTTGGATAACAATCCCCTGTGTCTGTGCTTTTTGGATTAAGTGACTGTAAAATAAATCCTTTGAAGTTTTAAGAAAGAAGCAAGTCCCATGTCTCGAGTCCTGCCAGCTCCATTGGATGCGACAAAAAGTTTTACATTTACAACAAGAAAGAGCAGGTGAGGTGGCTACTAGTTTTCAGTTCAATTCAACTGTGACACATTTGTAAAACCAAACCACAACAACAGTTGCTTCAGAGCACCACGTTGTGAGGTAAAGACCCAATAATAATCAAGAAAAAATCCCAAACAGTAAGACAACTCAATATCATTTGGTGACAATGGTAAGGAAAAACTCCATTTTAATAGGAAGAAACCTCGGGCAGAAAAAGGCTCGGGGAGGGGCGGGGCCACTTTTAAATACTCTAGGAAAAAGGAGTAAGCCTGCAGTCTGTGAATGAAGTGCTCTATTGCAGTGATATGATACTATGGGCATTAGATGGGGTCTCATTATTCAAGGTCTTTTATGTAATGAGAAAGATTTTAAATTTAATTCTGGATTTAACAAGGATCCAATGAGTGAGAAACATGCTCTCTCTTTTCTACTCCTTGTCAGTACTTTCGTTGCTGCACTTTGGATCAACTGAAGTTTTTTCAAAGTGGGACATTTATGTCCAGCACATCCCACAGATGCTAGATCGTTAATCCCCCACTGTTCCTTCCTTGGACCATTATAGGTATGTGGCGAGTTTCCTGCTGCAGGCGCAATGGACGCACCTGCGTGGCATCTACAAACCACTCCCCGCCACAAGGTACATAGTGACCACTGCAGACTGGGAACTACAGGAGAGACAGTTTTGGAGATGCTCTGACGCAGTCACCTAGCCATCACAATTTGGCCCTTGACAAATTTGCTCAAATCCTTACACTTTACAACATTTGCAGCAATATTTATCACTTAAAATAGAGCTCCTACTTGTAAACTGTAGTGTCTTGGACGCAGTGGGCAGCAGTCAGCAGCCAGCGGTCACTCAGCACAGAGGCTCCACACATGTGTCCTAGCCCCTTGAAGTGGAGGCTCACCTGCCAGGGCCACTCGCCCACATTAGCTCCCCGACCCCCCACAATACGAGTGCTACTGTACAAACTCGTACCGCAATCTGAAAGCAAACACAGATCTTAATACACTAGAAAAATCACACTGCAACCATCTGTGGGTGAGTGTGTGGTAAACGTACCACAGTTAGCCTCGTCAGAGCCGTCCTCACAGTCCTGCACTCCATCACACTCTGGGTTCAGTTTACTGATGCAGAGTCCATTACTGCAGTGGAAGGTGAACGCTGAGCACACCACTGAAGCTAAATGAAAGGAGACACACATGACATTAGTCTCTAAGAAAATTCTAATACAAAGGCATCTTTTAGGTCAAAATATCAATTAAAATGTTTTTTTCATGAAATCTAATCTTAATTTTTAGTATCTCCAAATCATTTATATTAGCTTAAAGTTTTGTCATTCTTCACATTCATCAGGCCAGTGTTTCCCAACCACTGCTCTGGTGTTCCATCCATCCATTCGCTTATCCTTTTCAGGGTCGCGGGGGGCGCTGGAGCCTATCCCAGCTGTCATAGGGCGAGAGGCAGGGTACACCCTGGACAGGTCGCCAGTCTGTCGCAGGGCCAACACACAGAGACAGACAACCATTCGCACTCACATTCACAGTCACACCTATGGGCAATTTGGATTAACCAATTAACCTATCCCCACTAAGTGCATGTCTTTGGACAGTGGGAGGAAGCCGGAGTACCTGGAGAGAACCCACACAAACACGGGGAGAACATGCAAACTCCACACAGAAAGACCCCGGCCTGATGGTGGAATTGAACTTAGGACCTTCTTGCTGTGCGACAACAGTGCTAACCACCGTGCCACCGTGCTGCCCTATAAAATAATTGCACCAGAGCAATTATTTTGCTCTGGTGTTATTTATTTAAAATTATTTAATTTTAATTAACTGGTGCAAAAAATACAATTTAATGATTACAGCAAATACTAAAATCATTGTTGGGCATCTGTGCTTTCAATGCAGTGACTGGTAGAGTAATTACTCTTTCATGTCAGTAGGTGGCAGTGGGTAGCGAAAAGTGAGCTTGCTAAGTTAAGACAATAGAATTAGTGATGCATGTGGTACGTGGCAGTTGGAAGACATACAACAAAGCTGAATAAATATTTGAAAGGAAAAATTGTAGACTCCAAACTGGGGCCTGGACAACATTCTAGTCCAGAAGAGCCGAGTATGAGTGGTGGTCAAAAGAAAGCAAAAATCGGTGGGCTCGAGGCAGTACAGCGAAAGTTATCTTTTGTTTGGATTTACTTTCACTGGAGATCCAACTGCACCAATTCTATTATGTTTGTGTGGGGAAAAGCTCTCAAACAGTGCCATGGTCCTAAGCAAGGTTAAACACCATCTGCACACAAAGCATCCCTCACTTCAAAACAAGGACGCAGACTATGTTGTTTGCCTGCGTGAACATGCTGAGAAACAGGTAACTTTAATGAGAAAAAACACAAAGGTGTCTGAAAGAGCTCTCAAGGCTCTCAGATAGCACTTGTGTTATGAGAGATCTCAGATAACACAATTGCCAGACTTTCTAAAAACTAAAAACAGAGTGCGATTAAGAGCTGTTGAGGAAGAGCTTCATGTTTGCCGTTCTTCAATTCCTGCCAGAGTGTCATCTTTGTGTTCTGCTAAACAGGCCCAGGTTTCACACTCAGTGTAAAAAGATCAAGAGACTAACTTGCCATTATGTGTACTGTATTAGGCTAGAATGTGTCATTTTGGTTTGGTTGGTGGTGAGCCGTGGGATATTTTTAATCTATAAAATGTGCCGTGACTCAAAAAAGGTTGAAAAACACTGCATCAGACACCCGTCTTTTCCACGACAGATGCAGATCCTATTTTTGCATCAATATTGCCCATTCACCAACAAAACTTTTCACTTTTCAAAAACTATTTGAAAAGTGTTTTTTTCTATCAGACCTTTGACCCAAAGCTCCTTTGAAAAAGCCAATTTCATTACAATGCCACAGCTTAGGCTGCTCTCATTTCCAGAAAGCTCTGAGTACATATGGAAGTTAATAAATCACAACAAAAATTTCTGGCACAACTTCACATGCTTCCAAGGTGCATGGAGAGGATGAAAAAAAATCACAATGCGGGGACTCCAGCAACACTTAAAGGGAAGAGGAACAAATTTATTGACTGACCAACACGTTTTGGCTTTTAAGACAGGTGGAGATTATGTGTGTTCCCCCCATCAATAGAATAGAATAGAATAGAATAGAATAGAATTCAACTTTATTGTCATTGCACATGTCACCAGTACAAGGCAACGAAATGCAGTTTGCATCCATCCATATTAGCCATAATATAGATATATTACAAAATATATATTAGCAATAATATAGGTATATAGATATATTACAGAAATGGGACTGTTATGGGTTTGTTACAATGTACACGGTATGAAGGTATGTTATGAATATGCTATAACTATAAGTATGTACAGGCTGTAGTTGGTATACAAGCTATGTACAGGCTATGAACAGGATATAAATATGAAACTATACATACATATGAAATATAAAGCTATACAGAAATATGCAAGTTATAAACAGTTATAAACAGTTGTAGAATTATAAGGATCTAGTCCAGTATTTACTTGGGCGTGACTTAACCAATTAACCAATACCAACCTGTTATATGTCAGCTGGTTTATCTATGAAGATGTGATTGGTTAATTTAATTTTTTTTTCAGTTTCCTGCCTTTTATTTAAGCAAACTTCTACTATGTGTTACTTTGACCCTGATGAAGGCCACAAGCCAAAACGTGTTGGACAGTCAAAAAAGTTGTTCCTCTTCCCTTTAAGTGTTGCTGGAGTCCCTGCATTGCATACATGTGGAAGTTACAGTGAAACCAGTCATTTCTTGCACTAAATATTAGGGGCTAACTTTAACTCTTTTTAAACGTTAGACAAAGAGATGTTTGATGGACTTACTGCAGTTGATTTCATCGCTGTTGTCCCCACAATCGTCCCAGCTATCACATTGAGAAGTATTGCTGACGCACCTGTTATTGTTGCACTGGAATTTTCCTGGACAAGCTGATAAGACAAACACAAAATCAGTTCATCTATTTACCTGATTCAGAAAATATGTTAGTCTTACAAGACATGTAGATCAAGTCGATCAAGTAAATCAAGTTTTTGTTTTCCTCTCTCATGCTGACCTCCCATAAGGAGCCCAGTATGAGTAGATGTCTCTTTTTGCCCTCCTCCACTTGCTCATTGTATTGTACATTTCAATCTTTTTTTCCAAATTACCACCTGTCTCTGACCTGTCTTCCCACGTCATGTCTTTGCTATGTATGTATGGTCACGGGCAGAGATGGGCAGTAACGCCTTACTTGTAACAGTGACAGTGACGTAAGCGAGTGCGACGTTCGTGACAACAGCTGTGTGCAGATCAACAATGGATCATATATCGAGTGTGGGAGAGAGTGTGAGCGTGCAGCGTTTAAAGCGTGGAAGTACTGACCTTACTTTGAGTTTGATTCCATAAAACGTGACAAAAACATTAGTGTCCGCTGTGTGTGGGAAGAAAACTTCTTTTTACAGCGAAAAAAACCCCTAAACTTCCGAGCAAGCACCGAGTAGCTACGACGTAATGGGAAACTCACAGAGAAACTCGCGGATTCTTCCACACCTGCACCAGGGTAAACCTCCGCCTACCCCACTCCTGCTTTACAGGTGAAAATAGAGCAACAGGACCGCTGAGTCTTTGGTTTTATTTATTTTCTGCTGTGTTTTACTTGCATGTAAATCGTGTTTTTAAAAAGTAACTAAGTAATTAATTAATTTTGAAAATAAGTAATCAGTAAAGTAACGGGATTACCTTTTTGGGGAAGTAATCAGTAATTAGTTACTGATTACTTTTTTCAAGTAACTTGACCAACACTGGTCACGGGTCTGTGCGTGTGTGTGTGTGTGTGGGATCCAATTTTGATGCAGGTGTAAACATTGCATGTAACAAATAAAAGGCTTGATTGATTAAACTTTACAAAAAGACAAGTTTGATGAACTCACTGCAGTTGATTTCATCACTGTTGTCACCACATTCGTCCCAGCCATTACAGTGAGAAGTATTGCTGACGCACTTGTTGTTGTTGCACTGGAACATTCCTGTACAAGCTGAAAAGTCAAACAAAAATCAGTTTATCCATTTATCTGGTTCAGAAAATGCGTTAGTCTTTCGTGTAATCACTTATTTAAAAAAGAAAAAAAATCATCTTAGTGATCGTTTGGGTTGAAGTCGTTACTCATCAGTGAAACCCTGGTTTATACATAGAATGAGTTAAGCTAAGTGTTGATTATGTTGTTTGTTGCTTTTGATGGTGACCACTATACTTTACATATATATTTATCTCAGTAAGTACAAATAATGGATTGCAATTATATAGCGCTTTTCGGGGCCCTCAAAGCGCTTTACAATTGCACTATTCATTCACACACTGGTGGAGGCAGCTACAGTTGTAGCCACAGCTGCCCTGGGGCAGACT
Source organism: Rhamphochromis longiceps (assembly GCF_057381845.1). Taxonomy (NCBI): domain Eukaryota; kingdom Metazoa; phylum Chordata; class Actinopteri; order Cichliformes; family Cichlidae; genus Rhamphochromis; species Rhamphochromis longiceps. The sequence continues at coordinate 36,331,586 of NC_140576.1, read as the reverse complement.
GACAGAAGCGAGGCTGCCATACTGCGCCATCGGCCCCTCTGGCCAACACCAGTAGGTGGTAGGTGAAGTGTCTTACCCAAGGACACAATGACTGAGACTGTCCGAGCCGGGGCTCGAACCAGCAACCTTCCGGTTACAAGACGAACTGCCAACTCTTGAGCGACGATCGCCCAAAGCAGAATAGTTTCAATTTCTGCTGGTCTTGATACAGTTTTCTTTATCTGTGTTGTCACCATAGAGATCCAACCCATGACACAGGCATTATTTTGGTTTATATGGACTTTTTTTTATATTGTATCTTAGAAGTATCCCACCCTAAGCTGACACTCCAAAAGATGGGATAGTAAAGAACGGACTTAGATAGACTGAGTGTGACTGCCAGTTCTTCTTAAACAATTTCTAGTTGAGATTTAGTCCACATTTGCTGCTAAACCTTCCTTTTAGACTTCACAAAAGGAGAAGTTTGATGGACTCACTGCAGTTGATTTCATCACTGTTGTCCCCACAATTGTCCCAGCCGTCACATTGAGAAGTCTTGCTGACGCACCTGCTATTGCTGCACTGGAACATTCCTGTACAATCTAAAAAGACAAAAAAAAATCAGTTTATCTATTTACCTGGTTCAGAAAATCTGTTACTTTTTCCATGTAAACATTCATTTTAAAAAGAAAAAAAAATCATCTTAGCGATCACTTGGGTTGAAGTCAGTACTCATCAGTGAAATCCTGCTTGAGATGTGGAACAAGTCAAAACTTAAACTTAGTAGTCATTATGTTGTTTTTTGCTTTTGACAGTGACCGTTATACTGTAGATGCACATTTATCTCAGTAAAAAACAAATCCACATTTGGTGCTAAACCTTCTTTAACTCTTTTTAGACTTTAGACAATGAGAAGTTTGATGGACTCACTGCAGTTGATTTCATCGCTGTTGTCACCACAATTGTCCCAGCCGTCACATTGAAAACTCTTGCTGACGCACTTGTTATTGCTGCACTGGAATCTTCCTGGACAAGCTGATAAGACAAAAAAAAATCAGTTAATCTATTTACCTGGTTTCTACCTACTTTAGAAATTGCTGCAGTCCTTCAGTCAAACTTTTTTTTTTAAAGACAAAAATATCTTAGCAATCAGTTGGGTTGAAGTCCACAATGAAATGCTGGGTGACACCTAAGAGGAGTTTGAGTTAAACTTAGTGGTCAGCATGTTGCTTGTTGATTTTGTTGAAGATCATTATATAGCATTACAGCACAAGGTGAGCAGACTGGACATTTAACTGTAGAGATATTGCGCAAATGCAAGAAGGTTACAACTCATCCTCTTATGGCCTCTGAGAATGGACTCATCTCTGTGCTTGTCCTTCTAGACCTCAGATCAGTGTTAGATACAAATGAATATCTGCTTTTCTCTGGTCTACGGAGCTTGGAAAGAAAAGCATCTGGATTTCTTTAAGTTTCCTTATAGACTCTGCTAAATACCTTCAAAAAATTACTGTCTGTACTTTTCACATTTCACATATGTGGCATACAGGCGATCGTGGCTCAAGAGTTGGCAGCTCGTCTTGTGATTGGAAGGTTGCCAGTTCGAGCCCCGGCTCGGACAGTCTCAGTCGTTGTGTCCTTGGGTAAGACACTTCACCTACCGCCTACTGGTGATGGCCAGAGGGGCCGATGGTGCGATATGGCAGCCTGGCTTCTGTCAGTCTGCCCCAGGGCAGCTGTGGCTACAACTGTAGCTGCCTCCACCAGTGTGTGAATGAATAGTGCAATTGTAAAGCGCTATATAAATGGAACCCGTTGTTATATGCATTTTCGTCACATATTCCCAGTGAAAATATTTGTTTTTAAAAAGAAAACAAACAAAACAATACAAATTGTATCTGAATTTACTTTGTTTAGCCAAAGGAATCTGGGAGTAGCTTGCTTCAAAACCAGGGAAGTTTTCCTTCTCATTTGTGACCAGCGTCAGTAACATGACATTTCCAGAAGAGAAGAAGGACAATGACTTTTGAGGATTCCCACACTGTCTGAGAAAAGAACACAGAGACAGAAAGGTTAACCTTTAAAGAGGAACTTTACAGAAGCCTGAAAAGCCTGTTTTATTTCTGATAACACACAGCAGAGATACCACAGTCCTGGGGCAGGATGCATAAAGGATGTGTGTGAACAAAATTCCTCTTCTTGAACATACACTGGAATTTATAGTAAAAGACTGGTGTTTTAAAAATACACAGCTATCCCATATAGTTTAGACAAGGTTTATACATGGTTTTGTTATGTTTTTTTATAATTGTCTTTTTACGTAAGTTAAACAGGAATTAAAGAAGTTTGCATTTAATTTCCAAACACATCTACTTCATTGTGAATGTTATAATTCCATCAATTAAAAAATTTGTGCATGTTTCATGCATCTGGCCTGCATGGTACATCTGTGCATCCCTATAATAAGGTGAAACATCAAACACACAGAGGTCACCAAACGCAAGACCTTCAGTTAAGATGGACATACATAAATCTTTAAATGTCTTATTTAGCCGGAAAAGGGTGGAGTGCCCACTCCGGGTCGGGGATGAGTTCCTGCCCCAAGTGGAGGAGTTCAAGTATCTCGGGGTCTTGTTCGCGAGTGATGGGAGAAGGGAGCCGGAGATCGACAGACGGATTGGGGCTGCAGCTGCAGTAATGCGGACGCTGCACCGGTCCGTCGTGGTGAAGAGGGAGCTGAGTGTAAAAGCGAAGCTCTCAATTTACCGGTCGATCTACGTCCCTACCCTCACCTATGGCCACGAGCTGTGGGTAGTGACCGAAAGAACGAGATCGCGGATACAAGCGGCAGAAATGAGCTTCCTCCGAAGGGTGGCTGGCCTCTCCCTTAGAGATAGGGTGAGAAGTTCGGCCATCCTGGAGGGGCTCAGAGTAGAGCAGCTGCTGCTCCACATCGAAAGGAGCCAGCTGAGGTGGTTCGGGCATCTGACAAGGATGCCTCCTGGGCGCCTCCTTGGTGAGGTGTTCCAGGCATGTCCCACCGGGAGGAGGCCCCGGGGCAGACCCAGGACACGCTGGAGAGATTATATCTCTCGGCTGGCCTGGGAACGCCTTGGTATTCCCCCGGATAAGCTGGAGGAGGTGGCTGGGGAGAGGGAGGTCTGGGCCTCTTTGCTTAGGCTGCTGCCCCCGCGACCCGGCCCCGGACAAAGCGGATGAAGATGGATGGATGGATGTCTTATTTTTTCTGACCTAAAAACCCAAACATTCAGTCTACTCAGGCAACAAACAGAAACTTTGAGATAACTGACAGTTTAAATTCTGGGAGAGGGATTATTTGTCTCACTCTGTCAGAGCACGTTTCTCTATGGGAGCCAGCGAATCATAGGCTTTGATGAAGTCGCGCTGACAGTCGTCCTCCAAGATCAGAGTGTGAAAGTCGAGCCTAACTCGGTGGCCGGGTTCCGCCCGAAGCCTCCACTGGAAGTTGGCATTTGGAGGATAAGGATAGTCTGGAAACCCCGGAGAATGCACAATTCCACGATTCCTGACATGGATGTTGAAGAACTTCCTCTCTAAAAATATGTTAACAAAGTAACATTGCATCATTGTTACTGTGCAACAGGATATGAAGGTCTTATGCTTTGTAACGTATTCACCTAAATAAATAGACTCTTTTACATTTTGAGGCAACTTAAATCTGTTTTAAATTATTTTAAGAAAATTTAAGCTTTACATTTAGAAATGCTTGAAGAAAACCCAGTACTCACTAGTTAATTTGGACCTGGTCAAGCGTGGATCTATAACTGTAAACACAAAGATAAATGTATTAGTAAATCACATAGATAATAAACTTTGCAGTCCTAAACACCTCTCTGCTTCTTCTCTCCTCCTGTTAAAATTGTGGCCATTTGAAAAAATAAATAACTTGTAACCATTTTACAGATGTAACATTATCTACAGCTAATTTCACTACCATTGGTAATTATTTAGAGTCTTTTTATTCAATTGATCTTTCTGAGTTAACTTCAGTAATTACTTCCTCCAATACCCATTCCTACAAGACTGCTCAGGGAAGTCCTACCATTAATTAATGTTAATGAAAAGTTTCAGGTTTCAGAGCTCATCACAGCACAGAAACAGCTTTAGTGAAGGTTACAAATCATCCTCTTATGGCCTCTGACAGTGGACTCATCTGTGTGGTTGTGCTAGACCTCAGTGAAGCATTCAATACTGTTAACCATAAAATATTATTACCGTGATTAGAACATGCTGTAGGTATTACAGGTACTGTGCTGCAGTGGTTTGAATCATATCTATCTAATAGACTCCAGTTTGTGCATGTAAATGGAGAGTCCTCTTCACACACTGAGGTTAATGAAGCGCCTTGAGGCGACTTATGTTGTGATTTGGCGCTATATAAATTAAATTGAATTGAATTGAATTAATTATGGAGTTCCACAAGGTTCAGTGCTAGGACCAATTCTGTTTACATTATACATGCTTCCCTTAGGCAGCATCATTAGAAGACATAGCATACATTTACACTGCTATGCAGATGACACCCAGCTCTGTCTGTCCATGAAGCCAGATAACACACACCAATGAGTTAAACTGCAGGAATGTCTTAAAGACATAAAGACCTGGATGGCCGCTAACTTTCTGCTTCTTAATTCAGATCAAACTGAGGTTATTGTACTCGGCCCTGAAAAGCTTAGAAATATGGTATCTAACCAGATTCTTACTCTGGATGCTATTACTTTGGCCTCCAGTAGCACTGTGAGGAACCTTTTTTGACCAGGACATGTCCTTCAATGTGCATATCAAAAAATATCTAAGCCTCCTTTATTTGCACAATATCTCTATTATTAATTCATTAAATCTCAAAGTGACACTGAAAAACTAGTTCATGCATTTATTATTTCTAGGCCAGATGATTTCATCTTATAATCAGAAAGTCCTAAAAACTCCCTGAAAAGCCTTCAGCTAATCCAAAATGCTGCAGCAAGAGTCCTGACAGGGACTAGAAAGAGAGAGCAGATTTCTCCTATATTAGCTCCTTGTTAAATCTAGAATAAAATTGAAAATCCTCTCTTAAATAATCAGGCCCCATCTTATCTTAATGACCTTGTAGTACCATATCACCCTATTAGAGCACTTCGCTCTCGCTCTGCAGGCCTACTTGTTGTTCCTAGAGTATTTAAAAGTAGAATGGGAGGCAGATGACATTGACTGTGACAGAAGTTATAAGTGTAAGTAGTAAAATCACAGTCTAATGTGGATGGAAAGATGGCGCTGTCTAGTCCATGTGACACTGCGAGTATTTCACCTGCTAATATACTGCATACAACCTTCTTGACTCTCACAACCATGCAAGGGGTGAGAACTTTCCACCTCACCCCATTAAGTTAATACAGTGTCCTCGCTGAGTGCTCTTGTCTGAGGCTCCACTAAACACAATTAACTTCAAGGCACACATACTGCCTAAGTGCTGTAAGTGCAAAACAAACATTGCAGTTTACTGAGTATATAGCATGCTTCATGCAAAGTGTACACAGTCTCCTTTTTTTTTCCACGTAGTTGCTTGCGTCAAACTTTACATCTATCAAATTTAGTAGTTTTACTAATTTACTAGGAGGCATTAGTAGGCCATTATTCTTCTTGCAAGAAAGCGAATTTTGCTTCCCAGCTCATCGTCATCAAAATATATGGACTGCATATGCTGAATGTAGCTTCCCTGGTGTATTTTCACTTGTCAGATCTGAGCACGCTGTGAGAAGTAACTCACTTTTGCATTCAAACATGCAGTGCCAAACAGTTTAATAGCCAAAACAACATTGAACAGCACTATCTTGCACACAAGACTGTATTGTTGTTCAAGGTCTATGGATGTAGGTTGCCGTGCTTACATTGAGACTCTCCTTATCAAAAGATACCAATGATGCTTGTAAGTATAATACTTATGATTCATATTTATGAAGCATTACAAGCACAACAATTATCGTGTTTGATCATTTTTTCTCTTAACAATTGCATTCTTTCTTACTCAGTTTTGGATTTCTCAATGATTTCACATTATCTCAATTATGGCAAATTTATTGAAAAGATGTAGGATCCATCCATCCATCTTCTTCCGCTTATCCGGGAATGGGTTGTGGAGGCAGGAGCCTAAGCAGAGAAGTCCAGACCTCCCTCTCCCCAGCCACCTCCTCCAACTTATCCGGGGGAACACCAAGGCATTCCTAGGCCAGCCGAGAGATATAATCTCTCCAGCGTGTCCTGGGTCTGCCCTGGGGCATCCTTCACGTCGGACATGTTCGGGGCACCTCGCCCAGGAGGCATCCTTGTCAGATGCCTAAACCACCTCAGCTGGCTCCTTTCAATGTGGAGGAGCAGCGGCTCTACTCTGAGCCCCTCCCGGATGGCTGAACTTCTCACCCTATCACCAAGGGAGAGGCCAGCCACCCTTCGAAGGAAGCTCACTTTGTATGATCTTGTTCTTTCAGTCACTAGATGTAGGATTTGTTTGGCAATAAAGTTGGTAACAAACGATGAAAAAACCTGTGGAAAACTGAACTTAATAAATCTGTGAGCTGTCAAACCTTGTGAGATGATGCTGCTGATGTTCAGGGTGTCACTGGGTTTCAGCAGCCCTTGTCCCTGTTGGCTCCATTCACTTTCTGCTGGAGGCTCCAGAGATTCAATGGCTTCATCCACAGTGGTCCGTTCAGGGACGGGGACATCAAACTCTGACTCATAATACACCACAATGCTGTTGTCCCCGCTGTCACCCTCACTGCTCCACAAAACACAGAGAGGATTTATACAGACTTTATTTTTAAAGTGCCCCACTGAACAAGAGAGTTCAGTATTTTAGGTACAAACCAATCCACCATATTAAAACCAATCATACTCTGCAGAATCCCGAATGGAGCTGCAATGCCAAACTTAGCAATGGAAGACACACCTGAGTGACGGGCTGAGGTTGAACACCAACAAGACTGAGTACTTAGAAGCCGGCCCCCAAACCAACCGGAACATCAGCGTTGATGGAAAAGATCTGGCGAAGGTGTCTCACTTCAAGTACCTCGGATCGATGATCAGCAACGATGGCAGCATCCTGCCAGAAGTACAAGCCAGGATTAATGCGGCCTGGATGAAGTGGCGCTAAGTCACTGGTGTTCTGTGTGACCGACGAATCCCCGACTGCCTCAAGTGAAATATCTACAAGAGTGTAGTGCGCCCTGTGGCCCTTGATGGATCCGAATGTTGGCCGGCAACCGCAACGCACGAACAGGCCCTTCCCACAATGGAAATGCGGTTGCTGCGATGGTGCCTGGGCCTGACACGATGGGACCACATCATGAACATCAGCATCCGAAAGCGGCTGGGCATCACACCGATCACAGAGAAGATGCAAGGAGCGCGACTGCAATGGTATGGGCACATGGTCAGAAGTGATAAAAACTCAGTGGCAAGAACAGCACTGCGACTCAGCCCCCAAGGCCGGCGATCAAGGGGCAGACTAAAAAGGTGATGGATGGATAGAATCAAAGATGACGTGAAGAAGATAGGTGCCAACCTGAACGATGCCCTTGATCGTGCTGAATGGAGGCGGCTTTGCAGAAAAGCGGATCCGGCAGAGTGGCAATAATGCTAGGAGGAAGAAGATCAAATCATCTGCAGATTCATAAACTTTTGCATGTATAACCAGCACAGAAACTGGGTGGGGCTACATGGCATAGGTTTCCATGGCCAAGGCACTCCTGTAGCTGCAATGTATTGATGTCTCAATACTTTTGTGTATAATGTATCTACGCATGCCTCTGAGCATTACTGAGCCCCGGGCACACAGCAGTGATTGTCCTTCCTTTGACCTTTTGGTCAGAACGAACTACTGGATATCAGGAGCAAGCAACAGACCAGCTGTTCTGGAAGCGCAGTCATAACCATTACATCTTGATACATGTCAGAGTTGCACTGACTCTAATCCATCTTAGGAAACATTACCTTCAAGAACTGACAGTTCAGCACCCTAACATCTTTAACTAGATAAGCTGATCACAGTGAACAAATGACAAACACACAACACTTAGCAGTCAGCATGACACCATGGCCAACTGACAGGCACAGTCAAGTTCCTGTTTCACAGTACCTGAAGGCCTGGACGGAGTTGCGGTTGAAGTATTTGGCCAGCACTGAGTTTTTGGAGTAAATCAGTTTGAGCTGAAAGAGAAAAAAGTCACACATCATTGCAGTGACTTCCTTTAATTGCCTCAACAAAGACAGAAACACACAACAGAGGAAGCCACAGGTTTGTGATAACATCAAGATTACAATACAGATTCATAGCAAGCAGTCATTTTGATCCAAATCGACAGGATGGCATGGCGCGTTATCTTTATGGAAGCATCAGAAGGTAGGTACACTGTAGTCATAAAGAGACTGTAACAATCCTCAGACAGGCTGTGGTGTTTAAATGATGTCCAGTTGGTACGAAGTGGTCCAAAATGTATCAAGAAAATATCCCCCACATCATTATAGCACCAGCAGCCTGAAGTGTTGACAGAAGGGATGATGGAGTCATGGTTTCCTGTTGTTTTACACCAAATTCTGACCCAAATGTCACAACAGAGACTTAGAACTCAAGACTTTTTGAATTTCTTAGAGTTGATTTTACAGGCCAATTTATGAAACTGTATGCGAATAGAACTTTAGGATTGTTGTAATCTCACAATAAATGCTTTTATAGTGCTTAACAAATTTATTCGGCCACCATCCACCCTAAGGTTTATGCCGCAGTTGCCCCGAATTAGCAGCATCGGTAATTACCCAAATTATTTTTTATGTTTCCCCCATGGTTAGTCAACCAGTATCAGCAGGCTCTGTGACAAAAATTCTATATTTTTTCATCTTAATGCCATTTTTTATGTCATTGAGATGCTAAATTACTGTTATTTACTTTTGTTGGTGTTTTAGTGGTTGAATGTTATGCTTGATTAATTTCTGACTTGTGACAGTGTGCTGCCTCAAATTTGGGTATAAAAATGTCAATTCAGTTGGAAATTCCTCACTGTTGTTCAAAATGGTCAAATATAAAGAACTCACTGAAAAGGAAACCGTCTGCATTAAAGCACTTTGTGATGCTGCTCTTTCTCACTTTTATGACAGGTGTGTATATTTCATACTACTCTTCTTTGTTTCCTGAATAATTCTTTCTTCACAAGATAAAAACTGGAATCATCATAAAGTCCATAACGTGTCATAAAGCATATATGCTGTGAGTCTGTTAGGTCTCACCTGTTGGCTGACTTGAGCGGCCAGCTGAGTAAACTCTGAGCTGCTGGGGTCTTCATGCTCTGGCAGGAATCGCTGGTTGCTGATTCCCATGGAGCCGATGTAAATTCTCTGCACCGTGTCATTGTTGTGTACTAAAGACACACAAAATGTTTAAAATATTTTATACACAACCTGGAATTTTTTCAAAATTTACTCAACTAAATTGAAAAAGTTCATTTTTGAACACTTAGATAAAAAATGTCACAGTTAGCTGTGAAAGCATGTTTTTCAGAAAAGTTACCCGAGTTATACCAAAACCTTCAACTGCAGCAAGTTTCACTTTATATTAACAGGAACTAATACAAAATATTTGTGGGAAAGTAACACACAGACCATAATACAGCACATACACAAATATTAGAATACTTAATATTGAAACACAGCCTCCATCATGACTTGTGATAGTTTGAAGAACTGCAATTATATAGCAAATAGAGAAATGAATGTGTTATCAAAACTGGCTGCAGTGGGGAATTGTTTTGCCATTAGCTTATAGTCAGCAGTAGACTGATTACAGAACGAGCCATCCTTTATTTACAGTTCTCCCATCATCCTGGAAAGAAGGTTCATGTTCTCTGTAACCCCCACAAATGTGGCATTGATAGAAAACCCAGCATGTCCTCTTGACAGTACGATAGGACTGAAATAGATTGTGTAAAAGGTGAATGACATAGAGGTCTCGGATTCATGTCCTACACAGAAGACAAAAATGAATTGCTGGGTCTTAACCTGACTTGACTGCTGTCACTTTTTAGTTATGGGGTCACAAATGCCAGCTCTGCAAAATGAATCTGAAAGGACTGCACACAACAGCAAAGTTCAAATTCTAGTTAGTGTCCTTATTTTATATTTGGCTCCATTTTTATCTATTTACTTATCTTTTAGTTATATATATATATCTGTTCTTAGTAAGTTTGTTCTTATATTCCCTTTTATTGTAGTGTAATTAGTGCCTTCAACCTGCTGAGATATGTGCTACTTTGTTAAAGAGCATTTTATTTAATCATGTCTTAATTTCCCTGTTTCTATTGTAAAGGGCGTTGGTGTACTGTTGGTTTTTTAAATGTGCTATATAAATAAAGTTGTATTGTATTATGTTGTATAAAGGCAGCTTACAGTGAAAGGGCCAGGGCAGCAGTTGACTCATCACAAGCAGAATAGCGACTGCTATCAGCAGGGTGACTCCTATCCACACCTTCATCCTGCAGAGATGAAGTTACGTAAACAGTTACAGTTTATGTAACTGTAGACAGAGAGGGAGACCACTGTTAGAGTTTATCAGTTGTTACAGACTAAAAAATATTCCACTGAAATACAAAAAATGGTATTATGAGGAAGACAATGACACGCAGACACTGCAGAACTGAAGACGGCACACAAGGACTTTATCAGCCACAGAGTGCTGCAAGGATATTTAAAGGAACACATACAAGATTTGGCTATTAAAACATTTAAGCTATGACAAATATGAACTACGAAAGGAAGCCTTTAAAGGGACACTGACCACAACAACAACAAGAAAAAGATATTTGAGGAGTGCCTTGAAATTTTAGATGAAGTAAAGTGTAGCATCAATGATGACAGAATGTTAACAGGTTTTCAAGACTATGCACACATATCTGTCTAACACAGCTATAGGGTCGGGCTGCATGTCTGCATTTCTTTTCAGAACATTTGCAGAGGAACCCACTGCAGCCCAGCACAGATGCATTTAGTTCTTTGTTGACTGAGACACTGTGCTGTGCTTTATAACGCCTGTAGAAGAAATCACAGCACAGGTGGTGCCATCTCCACAACGATGCACTTTGTTCTAAAGTGTCTGCATATGCCACTGACTGTAGTTCTGCCTTTAATATGATTTATATTCATATTGTGCTTAGCAAAAAGGATTAACCTTCAGCTGAACAATTCTTTATTAGGAGGTATCACACCTTTTATGAAAAGGAAGTGAAATGTAATTCAGTTTTATGTGACATCACAAGTAGCACAGTGTCACAGAACGGCTGTGCGCAGGCAGGAAAGGACCCAAACACAGACTTCACGGAGGCGAAATGTAAACTCAAATGGTAAATGGCCTGCATTTGTATAGCGCTTTTCTAGTCCATAGGACCCCAAAGCGCTTTACACTACATTCAGTCATTCACACACAGGCGATAGCAAGCTACATTGTAGCCACAGCTGCCCTGGGGCGCACTGACAGAGGCGAGGCTGCCGGACACAGGCGCCACTGGGCCCTCTGACCACCACCAGTAGGCAAACACAGGGTTAGTATCTTGCCCAAGGACATTTGGCATGCAGCCAGGATGCAGCCTGGGATCGAACCACCGACCTTCTGATTAGGGGCTGACCTGCTCTGCCACCTGAGCTACAGCCACTCCAACTCAAAAGCAGCTTTATTGCTGACACAAGGGAAATGATACCAAACTATACTGGGGCATGTCTGTGAACTAGTAAATGAAGAGGCACACTGGGAAACACACAGCCATGAATGAGGGAGATCGCAACGCTGGACAGAAGAAAACAAAAGACCTTAATACACAGGGAATGACGAGGGAACAGGAAACTCATGGGGAACACAGTTGGGGCAAATTACACACAACTAGTGATGGGAACTCAGGCTCTTTTTAGAGAGCCGGCTCTTTCGGCTCCCAACCGGCTCTTCAGGTTGTTTTGTTGCTTTAATTAATTTATTATCAACAACAATATGAAATTATGCACAAAAGGAATTCCGGGTTGGGAAGCTTATCTTGTAACCAGAAGGTTGCTGGTTCGATCCCCAGCTCTGTCTGTCTTGGTCATTGTGTCCTTGGGCAAGACACTTTATCTGCCGCCTACTGGTGTTTGCCAGAGGGGTCGATGGCGCGATATGACAGCCTCGCTTCTGTCAGTCTGCCCCAGGGCAGCTGTGGCTGCAACTGTAGCTGCCTCCACCAGTGTGTGAATGTGAGAGTGAATGAATAGTGGCATTGTAAAGCACTTTGAGGGTCTCGAAAAGCGCTTTATGAATACAATCCATTATTATTACTAATGTAAAAACAAACATATAAATCTAAACGGTGGCCCCTGGAGACAAAACACAGAGAGAAAGAGAGCCAGGGACAACAACCAGAGACAACATAGTCACATTAGAAAGGTATAGTAATCGTCCGTGTTGATCATCCACAATTATTTTCAGTTGCAAATGATAAAGGATTCAGAAGGTTTATTCATGCAGTGAATCCTATGTATGCAATTCCAAGCAGGAAAACACTCTCACACTTTAATTTATATTTAATTGTGTTGTGGTTTGCAGTGTTTTGTGTTGTTTCACTTTAAATTTGTTTAAAAGGAAAAAGCTGAAAATTTAAATAGTTAAAAGTTGAAATGTAAATACTTGGTTTTTGTATTTTATAATTTATTTATTACATTTTATGTGGAGTGAATAAATACAAGTATATTTACGGTGGCCCCTACAGACAAAGCACGTACAAACTTCAAAACAACACAAAACACTGCAAACCACAACACAATAAAATATAAATGAAAAGATGCAAAGAAGATGCACATTCTCTGTCACATAGGCCTGGGATGATTTTTTGGGAGAGTGTTTTCCTGCTTGGAATTACATACATAGGATTCACTGCATGAATAAACTTTCTGAATGCTTTATCATCCACAAATGAAAATAGTTGTGGATGATTACTATACTCTTCTGATGTGACGTTGTTGTCCCTGCTCTCTTTCTCTCTCTTTAACTCCCACTCTGTTCCTGTGCTACTGCGAGCGTAACCACGGCCCCTCCCCCCTCTGCACTAGAGACCTAGACACTAGAGAATGAACTTAAGACTACCAAAGAGGACTTAAACATGAAACATAATACAAAATGACATCAAAAAACAAGAAAACTCAAAACACTGGGTCAAGTAACCCAGGATGGTGACACACAGGGATTAGTTTACCTCCTTTGTTTAATCCTGTGAAGCAAGAGAGGAAAGGTTCATGTCATAACCATCATTTGCACATTTTTGAATGGAAAGTAGAAGAAATGAGCCATTTTTCTTTTACCTATTCTAAAAAATTGTTACAGCTAAGCAAGATGGGGGAAAAGTTTAACAACTATTTGGGAAATTGTCATTTTTAAAGTAAACTATAGTGATATTCATCGGTGACTGCCAACAACAGGCAACTCATTGGAATCCTTTATGAGAAAGACTATAAGACTGTGCACAGACTATTTCCTGGTGTATAAACAGCTGAGAGGAGGAACCACATGCATCCTTTAAATGCCTGTGCAGTTATATTCGGTTCAATGTTATTCATACAGCACTAAATCTTAACAGTCACCTAAAAGTCCTTTGTACAGAACCTCTAATACAGGCTAGTATGTCCACCTGGTAATACGGTGGATTTTTAATATCAATTTTGCATTCAATAAAGAGGGCCACTGCTATCCATACCAACAGACCTGGATAAATCTGTAATCAGGTTTTTGGAAAACACCTGACCAACTCAAGAAACCAACTGAACTGAAACACACAAAACCTCAGCATCTGAATTCAAGCATTTCACAAAATGTGACGCATATCAGTAAACCACAAACAGTCAAAGTGGAAACACCAGAATAATTTCTAAACAAAGTACAGCATGGAAAGCGAGCAGTACAACACATGCATAAGTGCATGCGGTTTATGAGGGTTTGAGAATGAGCCAGATGATCTGAAAGAAGCTGAGGTCCAAAAAGAGATGCAGATAAGAGACCGCGCACGGCCACTACTCAAGATCAGCTCAGATATTTGCTTCTGACAAAAAACAAAACGTATGAAAAATATAACTAATACTAAAACTAAAAGCAAACTAAAGTCAAATGTTTTTAATAATAAAAACTGAAATGATTCTGGAAACTTACTGAAAGAGAAAAAATAATAAATAAATATGCAAATATAAGAGATAAATGTAATAATGCTACGAAATAATCTTGTGTTTTAAAATAGCTCATTTGATTGAAAGATTTCAATATTTCTTCGTTTGAAGCACAGAACATCCTACTTGTCCATTACTTCTGTCAGTGTGGGAGCAGCACTGCAGAGATCCAGCTACAACCATTCTCATCCAGCAACCACTCGCACCTGGATGTTGTGCGATATAGTTTGCTGTGTTTAATATATCTTCCTACCCACCCTGGAGTAGGAAATTTCAATCATTCTTTGAGTTAAGCAGCAGGCTCTAGTTTGTATATACTGGTCTTGATTGTATATATTTCTGTCTTACTATTTATGTTTTATTCCTGCACAGTTCCCTCGGAGCCCCCATAAATTTGTTTTACATGTACAATGAAAATAAAGGGCTACTCTTCTTCCTCATTGTCACAGCAACACTATGCTACTGACATGTGCATTTAAATAGTTTTTGCGTAATAACTATTATAGGCTGATTAGTCATGTGATCAGTGCTACATATGATTACCTGCTACTGACAAATACATTCCTTTATTCTATAAAAATACTGCACCTGCATTTATTTAGAGTTTGTGTTCGGTTGGATAGAATTGGGACACGTCTCTGGAAACCATCCAACCTCTCCTGACTACCAGCAATGCAAATTTGTCCTCTGTAGAGCACCTTTCTAAACCTGAATATCTCCCATGCACTGCATACTACAGAATTGCCTCCTTTTGGTATCTACAGAGGACATTTAGGGCTTTCCAATGATACCAAATGTGAAGGGGTGGAGCTTTGGGAACTTTAGTTTTTTCATTAAGGAACATGGCAGCCATCGCTGCAAGCACATTTTATGGGAAGAAGAAAAGTGCATAAAACTTCTTATTGAGCAATTTTTAGCTATAAATGTTGTTAGCATATTTTAAACAAGTCTCT
The DNA here is from genome assembly GCF_057381845.1 of Rhamphochromis longiceps. Classification (NCBI taxonomy): domain Eukaryota; kingdom Metazoa; phylum Chordata; class Actinopteri; order Cichliformes; family Cichlidae; genus Rhamphochromis; species Rhamphochromis longiceps. The sequence goes on along the minus strand of NC_140576.1, from coordinate 36,316,416 downwards.
TAATAACACATTAAAACATAGTATGCTTAATTCTAACTTCATTTTAGTATAGTATTGAAGTGTTTAAAAAATGGCCTCCATAGTGGACATTTGTAGTCATTTCTTCCATTTTGTTCTGTTTTTTTAAATGACCAGAAAAGGAGTCCTTTTTAGAAGCAGAAAGAAACTTATTGCAGTTTGATGAGGGAAACCCAGATCTTGAGTTGTCTGATGAAGAAGATCATAGGGAATAAGCCCTTGAAGAAGAAAGAAGGAGGAGCATCAGGGATGGTACTCAGACCTGAACTTGCTGTCATTAAGTGGTTGGACAGTTGTCATGGCATCCTCTGCCTATGGCAATCAACCTCAGGACAGATGCACAAGATGGTCTAAGAAAAACAAAAGGTTTGTCCATGTGCCAAGTCCACTGGCAATTGCTGAGTACACTACCAATATAGGTGACGTGGACCATATTGAATGTTGAGATTCTACAGGATGGTCTCTCACACTCAGAAATTGACAGTATGTGCAGTTTTCTACTTTTTGATCTGGCAATCACCAACTCGTGGCTTCAGTATAGCAGTGACTTGCAGTTTTGGGGGAAGAAACCACTACAGTTCCTTGAGTTCAAACTTCTCCTTGGTGAAGAGTTGAAGAAAATGTTTGCCATCAAAGTTCATTTTTACACGTTCGGCCTTCCAATGTCCTCTGCAGTGGACGTGTGATATCTAAAAAATGTAAACTTTTTTTTCCCAAAAATTTTTTTCAGTCTTCTAATTACCTTACAAACATTGGGGGATTTAAAAATTTTTTTGATTGGACAACATTTTTTTTCCTGGTAGTCAGGATAAAGCAGCTATATTATTAAGAAAGGGTTTATGAATCTGCTGGGATTGAGTCACTGACAAACATTAGAAATATCTGTTTCAACCACAGACTTTAATGACCTGAAAATAGTAAAACTACTTTTCTGTAAAAATGTTTTGTTTCAACAAATTTCCCTTTGTCTTTCTTATAGATGACGTTGGTTCTCTGGCTAACCACAAGGTGACTGTAGGTAACTGTGACGTCATTACTTTTTGTGCCATCTTTTGCCATCATTTGTCCCGGCTCAGGTTCTTCCTCCAGTCAATGTAGAGGAACCACAGAAGTACAAATTTCACTGTGTAAATGTGTCATGAAGGCAGGAAACTGCAGTGTTTTTGATTTGGTATGAACAGTGTTGGAAATCCCGTTTTCTTTCTTTTCTTTCTTTGTAATTAAGCTTCTCTTCCACTTCTGAGAAGCATACTTGTTAAGCGAGTAGTGTGCTGAGAGTGCTTAATGATGACAAATTAATTGTAAAAATGTAGCAAGATGTGTGAAACCACGTGTTTTTAAGGTATTAGATAAGGGCAGGGGCGGATCTAGAAGGGTGGCATGGGGTGCCACCCTAGTTTTGCATATGACAGTGTTGTTTGTTAAAATAAGATAGCATTAACACTTTGAGTGCAGTTACAGTTTACAGTGAATCTAAATTCTAAAACTGAATTTATTGCATAGTGTTAGGTTTGTCCTTGTGCTGTTCTCCTCTGTCTTGTGGCGGACAATTTTTTTTACTGGCACAAGTAGTTTGTGGGGCATCTTATTGTGACACCTGATTGTTCTCTCATTTTAGTTTTAGTAGTATTTTTAAATGGTTGTGCCAAATTTTAAAAATGCCAGCTGTATTGGCTGCATTTTCAGATAAAGTTGTATATGTTTACAAAATGTGTGCACAAGTTTTCAAAATGTACAATTTATATTTGCATTTCAAGTTATAAAAATTATTTACTCAACATGTCTGTGGTTTTGACAGTAAAAAAAATAACTACTAGGATTTTGTTTTTTGTGTGATTTCAGATCAGTTGTGTTAATACAGTATGTCAATGAAAAAAACAACTAAATTCAGACACAAGAGGTTGAGCTGAAAAGAATGATGCAGGAAAACAAGGCAGGAAAAAAATAAATACAATGAAACAATTTGAGGGTGAAATACAAATGTAAAATCAAAAGGAGTCAAAAATGTCCATTTATATTTTGTTATTTTGTATCTCAGAGGGTTAACCTAACAAAGTTAGTCATGAAAAGTTAGGTTTAGATTTTTGTTCATGACGCTGCAGATTTCTGACATTTTGTGTAAATTTAAGCATGTACAATTTGTTTTTTTTTCTAACAAAAACAGTGTGAAACTGAAGTTAGAATTGTGTTTGTAAAGCAACCACCCCATGTTCTGTTGCTTTCTGGATTTTATACTTATTGGGCTACATATTTAGTCATTTATTATATAGGCTATACCAGCGGTCCCCAACCCCCGGGCCTCGGACCGGTACCGGTCCGTGAGTCGTTTGGTACCGGGCCGCGAGAGTTGAGGCTCAGGTGTGAAATGTATAGTTTTCAGGGTTTTTATCGGTTTTCAGCGTCATTTTGTTATCGTTTTTATCGTTTACTCGGTTTTCCTGGGTCTTTTCACGTGTGAATAAATCTTCTTTTTTACGGTACCGGAACTAGTTTTATTTTGTTGTATTTATCCGCGACACCTTAAAGGCTGGTCCGTGAAAATATTGTCGGGCATGAACCGGTCCGTGGCGCGAAAAAGGTTGGGGACCGCTGGGCTATACAGTACATAAAATCAAAATTTGCATGTGTTATGTAACTAAAGTGTTTAATTATATGGGCTACAGAAAATAATTCAGTTATAGACTATATTTATAAGAAAAACGTGTATACTTACTGTAATTGAATCATTTTAACCATATGCAACCACCTGCATATGTGTTTGAAAAAAAAAGACACCCTATTTGACTTCCCTCATGATGCTGGCACCCTCATGCCACCCTAAGAAAATTTCTCTAGATCCGCCCCTGGATAAGGCATTTAGTCTGTAATGGTGATCCTGGTAACTTAACACAGCTAAATTTCCTGGGAGCAGAAACAGCTGGAAGGTGGCTGTGAGTGGGAGAAGCGCTGTAAACGGTGAAATTTCTCAGAACGTCTGTTTTTTTAATTGAAAATTTACCTGAATGTAACGTGGGACAATGTTCCCTCAGTGCTCCCCTGTTAGCTGGGTAGTGTTCTGTATTAGGAAGTGTTTCAATCCTTTTGCACATTGACGTGGAAAGCCTTGATTAGAGAGGATGCCCACTCCTGCTGTGTGGTTTAATCAAACAGGGAAGTTGAGCAGGTGCCGGTTACACCATTTTCAGGGTAGCATGTATGAAACATCCCATAACTGACCGAATTTAGAAAGTTTAATGCGTTTTGTAATATTTACATTGATACTCTAGATATTGGCAGTTGACCGTGGTGCTCAAACCTTTTAATTCAGCTACTATTGTTGTTTGTTTTTTTAATAATATATTATCCTCATTTTTAAATCAAGGCGTAGGCCTGTTTTGTGATATTCATGGCTTCTAGACTTCAGGAAGTCATCGACTGCAAATGATATTCATCCAAGTATTAAAAACAATGCTTATATTTAAAAACTATGTTTGTTAATTTTGTTACTCTGTTTATAAAAACGGTTGTTATTCCTTATAATTTACTAAGAACTTGTATTTATTAAAAGCTTTTGAATTTAAGCTTATTTTTACTTTAATCACATCTTAACTGCTTCATTTAAAATCTGCTGAGGTGGTGTACAGAGGCAAAACTACAAAATTAGTGTCTTAATTCAACACATTATGAGCCTTCCTGTATACACGTAGGAACTGTTTCATAAAAGATTCTAAATACAGGCATGTCAAAAAAGCCAATAATTTCGGCTTTTTTATATTTTTTACAGCATTTTAAATGTACAATAAACAAAGCAGGAAAGTATTATACAGTAAACCAGAGTTAACATAATTTAGTATAAATCTGTCATACAAAAAATTATGAGCCAGGAGTAATTACTGCACTAAATTACACTTCGTTTTATACCTGTAGCAATTTATTTGAATAGAACATGCTGCTCGCCTTAATTGGATGTCCGAATTTAGGATTTGAGGGAATGAAGGCATGCATGGTGCAGAGGCTCACAAAGCTTTTGTTTGAAACTTACATACAGTTCATATTTTCTGCCTATACACAATATTGCACAGTTTAGGTCAATTCTGACCTGTGCCAAGAATTCCCTCATAAGTATCTATAGCAAATTTAGGACTGTGGATACATTTAGAACAAGCTATCTGACATTATTAAAAGGATGTTAATGTGAGTCCTTAATGTTTCAGAGGAGGGAACGTCTATCTTTTAGAATTTACAACACTTGTTATTGGAAAAAGACCACATCAAGTCCTGTTTTACTAAAGACATGACAACATAGCAGCCACAATGATTTAAATATATTTTTATCAAAAATGAAAAGTGGCATGAACGTTCTGAACCTCTCACTGCTGTATCGTCAAAAACATCCTATTACTTTCCATTTATAACAATAAATATAAGTTCAGTATTAATTAACACTTTGAAAACTAGTTTGTGCTTTCAAATCACAAACTGGGGGAGGGGGGCAAATGGCTGCTCGGCGGTCGTCATAATTTCCCCCTGTTGAATGGTCTAGTTTTAATCTCAGAATGAGCTACATTGTGGGTGATTGTCCATGCAGGTGAAACTTTAATATACTCATTTGTATATATAGCATAAATACAGAATATTTCTCTAGCTTTACTGCCCACTCAGAGCAGTTTTAACAATACCTTCATGAAGCTCTTTTATGTTTATGCTTCTAGAACATTTTACAGCCAAAGCTGATTTAGAATCACTAGTTTAACTAGTAACCTTGTTAATATGAGGCAGCGGTGCTAACCACTGCACCACCATAACACCTTTTTTTCAAATCTTGTGCCTGTTGCATCTCTGACCTCTGTAGCGCTTCAGTTTCATTTGTGCACCCTGGTGCACCATATACTGTTTTACTGTTTTGACACATCATTCAAAGACCAACAGGTACATTAGAACCATCAGTCAAAGGTACAAGAGGCACCAAGTCATGAAAATACTTTAAAGGTAACTGTACCATTCAGAGAGAGTCAGAATAGATTGCTGAAGAACATTAGCAGGTTTAATCATGTTAAACATCAGATTAGTTGACTGCATGTACAAAATGAATATAATTGTATGCATTGAGACAAAAACATCAACAACTCACCTTTGACTTATTTTACAGCTCAGAGGTGTTTGTGTGGCTGACAGGTGTAGATGTAGCTCCTTGTTTTAGAAAACTTCAGCAGATGTTTAAAACTCTGCACATATGGCAGGTTGTAATCTACAGAACTAAGTCACTTTGATCCTGATACATCTGAACCAACAGGAAACCAAGTCTTTCTTCGGGGTGTGACTTCAGTTGACACATTCTCACCACCCACCACTGCTAGTGTAAAAAACTAACAAACAAAAAAAACAAAACACGAAACATGAATCGTAGTGAGATGTGCATTCATTTACTGTTGTCTGTAGTACCGGTGTGAGACTTAAGACTTGGTGTTCATGTTTGGTGTGGAAGAGAGAAAATAAAAATTACTACATGAAGGGAGAAAGAAACAAATCAATGCAAATATCAGTGAAACCGTCCAGATACAGTAAAGTCTGATCCAAAATGCTGCAGCAAGAGTCCTGACAGGGACCACAGAGAGAGAGCATATATCCCATATGTGGGCGACCGTGGCTCAGGGGGTTGGGAAGTGCATCTGTAACCGGAAGGTTACAGATGCGCTTCCCAACAGAGGCTCTCTGTCCTGGTCGTTGTGTCCTTGGGCAAGACACTTTACCCTACCGCCTACTGGCGGGCCGAAAGGGGCCGCTTCTGTCAGTCTGCCCCAGGGTAGCTGTGGCTACAACCGTAGCTTTCCTCCACCAGTGTGTAAATGCGAGAGTGAATGAATAGTGGAATTGTAAAGCGCTTTGGGTGCCTTGAAAAGCGCTGTATAAATCCAATCCATTATTATATCTCCTGTATTATCTTGTTGAACTTGTTGTTCCTAGAGTATTTAAAAGTAGAGTGGGAGGGAGAGCCTTCAGTTTTCAGGCCCCTCTTCTGTGGAACCAGCTTCCAGTTTGGATTCGGGAGACCTTGGATCTCTACATTTAAAATTAGGCTTCAAACTTTCCTTTTTGATAAATCTTATAGTCAGGCCTGGATCAGGTGTCCATTAACCCTCTCTTAGTTCTGCTGCAATAGACCTAGGCTGCTGGTGGCTTACTATGATGCAGTTTGTATTAAATAATTAATCATTGATAATGATTAAAAATAATTTTGATCTCTGGGTGTGTTGCTTTTGTCCTTTCTTCCTCCCCTCACCCCTCACCCATCAGAGCAGATGGTTGCGCCTCTCTGAGCCTGGTTTCGCCGAAGGTTCCTTCTGTTAAAATGGATGATTTTTACTGACACTGTCACCAAGTGTTTGCTCATGGGGTCGACTGATTGTTGTGGTTTTCTCTGCATTATCGTTGGTCTTTGCCTTACAATATAAAACACATCAGTTGACTGTTGTTGTGACTTTGTCTTAACTATTTAAATAAGTGAAGAGGACAACCGATTCAAAATCTCTGCACTCCTGAATGTGTGAGAGATGCATAGGAAGAAAAAAACTCTGCACATTGACTTACTTATCACTATTTTATGAGTCTCAGTGTTTTGTTCCAACTCACCTTCATGAGGTATAAAACATCCAAAAACATTCCAACTCACTAAAGTAGAAATGGCCACAACTCAGTACAGCAGCCAGAGAAATGGAGAGGAAGAACATGACCCGCTCACACTTAGTGTTGGAATGCTGTTTGTTGGACTGAGCCTCTGCTCAAAGTAAAGCCTCACTACAACCTTTGATGTCCTGTAGCCAAGTGCATTTATGCTGACATTTGCATAAATCATGATTAGCACAGTCTAGCAAATCTAATAACAGAACACCACTTGGGTTTAGATTGGCCCAGCAGTTCCTCCCAGTCACACACCCCCAGCTCTCACTGTTACATTGACCGAGACAAAGATTTGGCTTTTACATCTACTGAATTTTTGGTATTTGTTTTATATATCTATGTATATAACTGAAAAAGTTAATTTCCCTTTTCTTTGCCTAATTATATCTATAATGGTCGTCATCCTCATTATCAAACAGAGTTTGAGAAGTAAATGTTACCTCATCAACTGTGTCCATTGATTACCTTAGATACAGACCACAGCAGACCGATAAAATTTCATATGGTAAATGGCCTGTATTTATATAGGCGCTTTACTAGTCCCAAAGGACCCCAAAGCGCTTTACATATCCAGTCATCCACCCATTCACACACACATTCACACACTGGTGATGGCAGCTACATTGTAGCCACAGCCACCCTGGGGCGCACTGACAGAGGCGAGGCTGCCGGACACTGGCGCCACCGGGCCCTCTGACCACCACCAGTAGGCAACGGGTGAAGTGTCTTGCCCAAGGACACAACGACCAAGACTGTCCAAGCCGGGGCTGGAACCGGCAACCTTCCGATTACAAGGCGAACTCCCAACTCTTGAGCCACGATATAATATATAATAAAAAGAAAATAGAGAGACTTGAAAATTCTAAACATGTGTAATTCCAGAACCTCTGATAGATTCATCCCATGCAGAGAAATAGGACAACCGCAGGCCGAGTCATATATAAACAGGGAACGGTGGTCTGCACATCCACACAAAATCATTTTCAAATAAGACATGATGGGACATGATGCAGAGAATAGATGGCGGTATTTTAACAGACTGGATCACTACATGATTCGTTGTGACTGCATGTTTGATAAAAGGTGAGAATTTACTGAGGAAACAAATAGCCTGCAGCCTGACACCTGTGAACAACTGTGGTTTCCAGCATGAAACCAGTTTTCTTTTTCTTTGAATTTCCATTGCAGTTGCTTGTGGTTTGATCTGAATTATAGCTCATTTGCCTTCAACCAAACTCGTGGGAACCACACCAGCACCTTACCAGTACTTGACACATTTGTCATTTCTGCTAAATCCATCAAAGTGACTCACTCATTATGTAGGTCAGAGATATATCAATGTTTTGTTTTTTTTTTAAATGGGCCATCCGAATTAAAAAAAGAAAAAAAGAAAGAAAAAAGAAAAGAATAAAGCAGTGTGGAAACAGTGTGGACCATTTATGTAGAAACACCAACATGATTTTCAGGATCAAGTGAAGATTTGTTCTTTTATGTAGATGAATTAAAATGGGTTGAACAAGAGTTTAAACATGTTTTTTAATTGAATAACTAATTTTACCTGCTTTTATTTATTAAATAATTTATTTATTACCTGCTAAGTATTTATTAAAAGTCATAATTCACTTTAAGCAATAAGAAAAGGCAGAATATTATGCAATAGATTTTTATGTCTATCAGCTAGAGATGATTTCAATAATTTTACCCATTATGAAATATGTAAAATAGTAAGTAATCAAAGCTTTGAACTAAAGCAAAGTAAAATACTGGCCTCCAAATACAGTACAGCCATCCAGAGTACAAGTTAAAAGTAGAACAACACAGAGATGCTTAAAATACAAACATATTCATTTTGCACAGGAAAGTACTCAAGTAATAGTATTAAATTACATCTGAACACTCGGCCTATCACCACTGGAGGAGACAGTGATGTTGGTCACTACAAACTTCCCCTCCCAGTTTGTAAATGATACCAGCATTACTAAACTGTTTACTGGCCATGTTCAGACACTGATGACTTTTGACTAGTCTGTAGTGCAGTGCAACCACGAGACAGGAAGCATGTACTGTACCGCTCTCTGTCACCAACTGTGTCCCACATACTGTGATGAAGACACTGACACCACTTACTAGCAGGTTAAACTGTTTATGTGAATGTGAGGTTATTTTTATTATAACATTTCATTAATAATATTATCATATTACACTTTATGTTAATATTACTATGGTTTATGAAAGCACTTAAGCTATTCACGTGCTTGTCTTCCTCTTGAGCTGGCGTCTTCTGCAGTGATGATGGTTACTGTTGTGAGCTGTGTTGGGACTAACGCGTTATTAAGTAACGCGTTACAGTAACTACGTTATTATTGTGGTAACGAGCACGGTAAGTAGTTATTATGCCAAAATCAGGAACGCGTTAGTCGTTACTGGGATTTAGATAGGCTCGTTATTCGTTGCTTCGTGTGGTGGCTATCGCGGAGCTTCCACAGATTCAGTAACATTAGCAAGTGGTGGAGGCCAGCAGGTGGATGAGGGAAAGGGGAGGCAGGAGGAGAGACCCGAAGCGGCCGCCGGTCCGAGTGTCAGGTGAACTGAACTTCAGGTAAGAAGTTATGACCTGCAGTCTATCTGGGTCAGATATAAACCAAGTTTAGGTGGAGTTTATTTTCCTTGTGCTGACGTTTTCATACTGCGTACTAGCTAGCATGACGGAGTTTCTATACAGCTGGGTGGGTGCTATGTTACTGATGTTAAACTTTATTTTGTTCATAAGGTTAATTATTAGAGTTTCCAACCGTCCCCTAAAAAACTGAGTCGTCTCGTATTCAGAGAAAATATTTTCGTTTCATATTGAGGTGAAAAGGAACACAGTTTGTCCCGGACTTCAGCTACAATGAAAAAGACACAAAGCTGGATTTATTCTGCATCTTTGCTGCACAGCTGCCTCTTCTTCTCTCATCCTCTCCCCTCCCTCTCCCGTTTCTACTTCAATCATGAAAACTGATCAATGATCAGCTGATCATCTTTTCTCTCTTGTTTGTTTATCGCCCAGTGGATGTCGCACTAAACAGCAGCAGCACGTTTAAGCTTGATCAGCTGTTGTTAGAATTTATTTAATATTAACTTCTAGTATCAGCTGATGTTTGCTGGAGCCACAGCTGTAAAGCTGCTGGTCATGATGTTGGTTTGGATATGTGGTGAGAGGGAAACATGAAGATGAAACCAGGAGATGTCCTTACTGAATCATCAGAGCTGTGATGGAGAAACAGGTTTACCTTTTAGGTGACATGAATGAGTTGAAGGGAAGTTATGAACTGTTTCTGAGAGACAAATAACACCAGGATCCTTTTCTGTGTAGCTGACAGCTGGTAACTGTGCAGGGGCGGCTCTAGCAAAGTGTTGCCAGGGGGCAGGTAGGACATTAACAGGGAAAGGGGGGCACAAAGACATACTTTTCTTACTTATTCTCATTTAAAATGTCTCACTTTTAATAAATAATTATCTGAGTCTTACAACAAACGATTGATAGATTGATGCATATATACCATCAGAACAGTGCACATCACTGTCACAACAGTGTTTATTATCATTCAAAGGCTTTATGATTTTTCCTATAATGGCGGCCGGTCAGTCAAAATGCCCGGGATGATTTTTTGTCCCAGTCCAGCCCTGTATGCAGCTCATCTGCAGTCTGGTGTTACCTACATCTTCCTATTCAGAAGGCAGAATTTCAGAGTTCTGAGTACAATCGAAAGCACCACGACTGCAGTTTTTGTGTTGGATGTAAAAAGCGCACATGACGCTGTGACGTAGGCTAGAATCATGGCGGCGGTCAACAACGGTCCAGGCGTGGGATTTCTCTTGTGGAAATGTGCACATTATCTTTTCCTTTCTATTGGTAGGTGGCACAGTGCACTGTGGCAAGTAAGCAAGCTAGAAGACTGGAAAAGTTATGGAAGCAACACATTAACAAGAGAAGTCTGAGTAAAACCAAAGTTACTTTCCCTAGTAACTAGTTACTTTGAAAGTAACGAGTAACTTGAAGTAACTGAGTTACTTTTGATGGAAGTAACTGGTAATGTAACTAAGTTACTAATTTAAAGTAACTTACCCAACAGTGGTTGTGAGTCCACTGCCTAACCACATGAAACCAAAGAAGGAGAGTTAACTGAAAGCAAAACAAAGTAGTACTTTCTTACACTCATTTCAGCTGAATCCTCTGCTCCCACAGGAAGTATGCAGTGTCCTCATTCTGACAACCGCATACATTAAAATCACTGAAGACAATTTAAATGAACGACGAATTCATTTTATGTTATAATGTTTATAAATAAAACTGAAAAATTGAATTAAATTTTGAATTAATTTTCATCAAAATGAGACATTTTCAATTTTTTAAAGAAAAAGAAATACTGAAACTGAACAATCACTTTTATGTATGAACAATACAATTTTTGTTTTAATCTTATTTTTATTAAATACTAGGGTTGGGAATTTAATGCGTTAATTGCGATTAATTAATTTGAAAAAATTTAATCGCACTTTGCATTCCAAGCAAAGGGGAACTTTTGTCAATGCAAGATTTCCTGGTATACTGATTACACTGATGCACACATCAGAGCTACAAAGAATCAGGAGAAAGCATGTTGCTTGAACTGATCTGAGGCAAATTTCATTTCAAAAGACTACCTGACCAAAGCCTTGATAAAAGCGTGGTTTTGTGCAAATTGTGCAAAATGGAGCTTGCATACAACCGAAGCACTTCAACCTTACAGTACCATCTAAATGCAAAACACGTTGCAGCATTCCACAATTTGGGATTGAAACAGAGATCTTGGTAGGGAGGCGAAACTGTCTAACAACTATGCCCCCGAAGGCCGCTGTTAAGGTTCAAATATTGAGGAAGGAGAGTACAAACAACCATGGTCCAGAAGATCTTGGTCAAACAATTGATTTTAATGAATACACGCGTGGGAAGACCATTCTGTACGCAGACAGCACTTGATCTTCGACTTAATCAAAGCATACACAGATTTTTATAGCATCAGGGTTTAAATTAACGACGCCCCTTCATATGTCACAGACAGAATATATACACACGTCAAATCAAAACCACAATGACTTTTAACACAGTTTAAAGGAACGTTGTCTTCGTCTCTGATTTTTGCAGATGATGTGGTTCTGTTGGCTTCATCGGGTGAGGGCCTCCAGCTCGCACTGGAACGGTTCGCAGCCGAGTGTGAAGCAGCGGGAATGAGGATCAGCACCTCCAAATCTGAGGCCATGGTTCTCAGCCGGAAAAGGGTGGAGTGCCCACTCCGGGTCGGGGATGAGTTCCTGCCCCAAGTGGAGGAGTTCAAGTATCTCGGGGTCTTGTTCGCGAGTGATGGGAGAAGGGAGCCGGAGATCGACAGACGGATTGGGGCTGCAGCTGCAGTAATGCGGACGCTGCACCGGTCCGTCGTGGTGAAGAGGGAGCTGAGTGTAAAAGCGAAGCTCTCAATTTACCGGTCGATCTACGTCCCTACCCTCACCTATGGCCACGAGCTGTGGGTAGTGACCGAAAGAACGAGATCGCGGATACAAGCGGCAGAAATGGGCTTCCTCCGAAGGGTGGCTGGCCTCTCCCTTAGAGATAGGGTGAGAAGTTCGGCCATCCGGGAGGGGCTCAGAGTAGAGCAGCTGCTGCTCCACATCGAAAGGAGCCAGCTGAGGTGGTTCGGGCATCTGACAAGGATGCCCCCTGGGCGCCTCCTGGGTGAGGTGTTCCAGGCATGTCCCACCGGGAGGAGGCCCCGGGGCAGACCCAGGACACGCTGGAGAGATTATATCTCTCGGCTGGCCTGGGAACGCCTTGGTGTTCCCCCGGATAAGCTGGAGGAGGTGGCTGGGGAGAGGGAGGTCTGGGCCTCTTTGCTTAGGCTGCTGCCCCCGCGACCCGGCCCCGGACAAAGCGGATGAAGATGGATGGATGGATGGATGGATGGATGTCTTCGTCTCGTCTGGAACACGAGCCCCACATCCTGCCAGACGCTGTTCCTCTTTCCAGAGACAAACATGACCAACCTCTCACCTATAAATGAGTCTACTAATGTGTGTGTGTGTATGTGTTGACCCTACATGCTCTCTCATCTCACCCGTTGCACTTCTGACCTTTTACCAGACCAGAGGCTCATCCTTATGTGTAATAACCTAACTGAAACTACATGTACTATGTTGAATAAATGTTTTAATCAAGAACCTCTACTAAAAGCTTAGTAAAAGAATATAAAAGTATAACAGACAATTTGAATAAGCTTGTAATTCAAATAGCCTCGTCTAACCTGCTACTCAGAATAACTTAGACTCTGCTTTCAGTTCTACAAACTCTCTGCAACTTCCTGTCAACTCCTGCCTGCAACTTAGTCTTTCTGAAAGACACACTGTTTAAACCTCTGAATACAATATCAATGCTGCAGATTATATTATTAATACAATGGTAATGATGATGATTATTTAACAATAGCAGTAAAATAATTTCCCTGCTCCACACCGCTAAGGGGCTAACGGTAGAGGATGACAGCTATGTCAGTGTTTGCACGCTAAAAGCTATGCTGGAACAGCAACGTGAGGATCTGACTCATCAACAGCAAGATAGCTTCAAGCCATTTGTCAAATTCAAATCATAGATAGAACTAACAAGAGGTTGGACAGCATTCTGAAGGAATGATGGTGCTGTTGATGAGCTGCAAACTGAAGAGAAGCGTGTGAAAAGCAAACTGAACGAGTTTGAATCAGCGGTCAGCAGCATGCACGAGAAAAACAAAGAGTTAACAACCAAGATGGATTGTTTAGAAAATCAGTTGAGGAGGATGGATGGAGGACGTAGCGGAGGATTAATAGAAGAAAAAGCAGAAACTTGGGAAACATCGGAGGATAAAGTCCGACACTTGCAGAAGAAGAAGCTGGGCCTGGCCAGTGACAGCACTGAAATTGAACGCGCTCACAGAGTCGGTCCATACAAGTAGAATGGACGAGCTGGCAGACTGTGGACAGATGTAAAAAGAGACAATTAATCCTCTCATTCGAAAGAAAGCTTTACAGTCTTTACATCAATGAAGATGTTTCAGAGTCCATCAGGAAGAAGAGAAAATTACTGTTACCACAGCTGAGAGTGGCCAGAGGCAGAGGTGATATTGCCGTCCTTAAATATGATAAATTAATTGTCAAACCGTCAGACGTCAGTAATTTTGTCATTTGTAGCTTTTATGATTGTCTGTTTGTAAATGGCCGACTCTATACTTCTATATACTATACTACTCCCAGATTCTCCAGAACAGATTTTTCAGTAGCTCATGTTAATATTTCTGAGACACATTTAGAAGCTGCCTTTGAGAATAATGAATCTGAAATGAATGGTAAGTTGTATAGGAAAGACCGAAACAGATTTGAAGGAGCCGTAGCCCCTTATATTAAGTGTCTTGCAAGGGGAGAGTGAAAAGAGGTTTATACCAGCCTTGAGGCCCTGCTGCAGGTACAGTGTAAAGATGCCACCACAAAGGAGCCAAAGACAAGGAGCCTCATCCTCTCTGATTCAGATGAGGAAGCCCTGTATAACTGAGCCCTGAGCTTGTGCAGAGCAGAATCCACCATCAGCTAGACGACTGCCTGCTGCAGTGAGGGTCCAGGTGAGCAGGGACCCACCCACAGCTGTCTGTACTGGCCCGCAAGTATTTGATTAGTCCCACCACTTCTGTCCCATGTGAGTGACTGTTCTCACTTGGAGGTCACATAGTAACAAAAAATGTACTTAAAGTACTTAAAATAACACTTAATTTTTAAGTCTGCCCAGTTTTGTCCAGGGATATTATTTTTGTTTCCCTGTTTTGAATCGGAATGTAGTTTAAATGTTGTTGTTTTTTTCCATAAATTAAAAGAGCTTGAGTTTACAATATTCATGTCCGTGTCTATTATTTGATTCTGCGCCCACTAAAATCCTTTTAAAGTAAATAAAAAACCCTTCTGACAGTTTCAGCTGAAAATAGTTTGACTGGTAAAGATTTTTATTGAAACAGTGTAAACACATTATGATTGATTAAGATGACATGTTTCAAGGACATTCACAATACATCATCTGCAAGTTTGTTGTTGCTTATTTAAGATATTCAATCAACCACTTAATCAGCTTAGCAAGTTAGCAAGCGTAGAACAATAATTAATCAATAAGCAAAATATGAAATCTTTAAGTCGTCACAAGTAATTAAAATCATGATAAATGACAAACTGACCAAACAGCATGATTCAAGTCTTAGTAACAAGAGTGAACATATATTAAACATATTTTAACTTCATTAAAAGGAACAGTGATGGCATCAAACAACACTTTGACATTTTATCTCATGTAAAGAAAACAAACTAAGTACAATACATTTTTTGAGCAAGCTAAAACTATGTTGCTGTTTCATATAATTTTAAAAAATATAATTCTGGAAAACGTTCAGACTTCTGAGATGCAGAATCTCAAAGGCCCAGCAGTACTTCTTGTGCCAGCTGCCTCAGGAGTTTTTATGCAGTAACCCAGTGTGCTCATCTATCACTGTATACTTTAGATCAGCCACCAAGCAGGAAAAAAAAGACTGCAATGCACTGTGATGTCTGCAGAAAAAATAATTTGTGCTGACTCGCTCTCGATTCAAGATTTTTACAAATCCAGTATCAGGAAGCAGGAAATATCACTGCAGAGCCATCACGCCCTCCTCACAGCCTGATCCAGCTCCTCCCTGCTACAGAGCAGTGCACGCCAGGATGGCCGATCGGAGCAGCTGATAGGAGAGGAGGTGGCAGCAGGGACTGAGCTGACATGGCATAAAATAAAACAGAAAGTTCACAAGCATCCATACATACATACCTTACACATACTGTATATATATGAACTAGTTATGCATATTTTAGATTTGCATTTAGGCATACGTATTCGATAAATAATCGAGAATCTCTGCACCATAAATGTGCTATATGTGTTTTTATTGTCTGTGACATTTTGATGTCAGGTTGTCAGTACTGTTGCTGTCAACTGTGTTCTGTACACTGAGAGCAAGGGAATATCTGGAGCCCCCCCACCCACACACACACACGTATGATTGACCAGTATAGAACACTTATTAATCTATAGTCTATCTAAGTTCACTTGCTAATGTAAACCTGTGAACAAATTGTGGTTTCCTGCTAAAAGCAATTTAGTTTCAGGCAGTACATGGTGTATTATGATGATTTAGTTTCATATTGAATAACAAAAAGTTTACTGGATCTATTTATTAAATTCCTGGCTAAACTTGGATCAGGGTTAGGTTAGGTTAAACTTCCAAACTAATGAAAATGCAGAGTATTACATAGTAAACTTTGAAGTAAATGGCAGAATAAAACATTTCAACTTGGGGTTTTATAATAATGTGTTTTAGTTTTCAATAGATAATTGAAAGGCTGATTTTATTGAGCTCTCTTTTACGTCTTTGTGATTGCTCCTTAGCACTTTTCATGCAAACAATAAACAAAGCTGGGGTTCAAAATGTCAACATCTGGTTCGATTTCCAACAAAAATATCCATAATCCGGAGAACTGTTCACCTTCCTGCTGCTACACTCCACTTTTCTCTTTTATCCAGCTGCGGTATTTGGTAACTCGGGTGTAGACACCAGGTCTGAAACTTAGAGCACAGCCTTTGCCCCAGCTCGTCACGCCTGCCAGGAAAAAACGCCCATGGGAGTTGGCGACAGACAGGGGCCCGCCAGAGTCACCCTGAGAGTTAGAAAGAAGAGTCACAGCAGAACTTGACATTCAGCTCACTTAATTTACTGAGAAATATCTCCGACTGAATCCCAACAAGCATCACAATACAAACCATGTGAATTTCTGAAGGCTTTTACACACTAAAAACTGATGTTATTTTGCTGGAAGGATTTGTGGAATTTCTTTTCTTGAACCAGGCTCGATTTTCTGATCCGAATAATCATATCGCTGATTTTGGAAATCAGATGAAGCTGCCAACAAGAGCTCAAACTGCCTTGCAATGTGTACGACAGCTTTACTGCTGTCTTTGCCAAAAAGTGATTTCTGGTGTTTGCAGGAATTTAAGGTCTTATAAATAACTTGTTGACCTAAAATCTGTCAAAAATAGGTCAATCACATCTCTCATGAAGAATATCAATTAGCCAGAAAGTGACTTTTATATATGCTTTAATTATCCAGGTAAAATTAACATTGACATTAAAAATGTATTTTAAGCTTACTTGAAGTGATCAAAAAAGACCTGGATTGATGAGAATATGGGTACAAATAAAAAGAGAAGATATTTGAAGAATATTATGAATATTATGAAGATATTTCAAAAACAGACAATTTCTTTGTTTTATATGTAACCCTGTCATAAATCTTTTTCACGACAGTCTTTTTACTGATATAAGTAAATATATCAGACGTAAAAAAGAAAAACCCACAGACAACCATTGGAAATCACTTTTTGGCACAACACTGGCAACAAAGGAAATTTCTACAAATCAACTACAATAATTTCTACAATCAAATCAGTCGATCTGAGTCGAGTCGAGTCGTGGCCAGTCGATCAGAGTAGGCACTAAAGAAAAGGTGCTAACAACCAGATTGCAAGCATGTGTGAATGGTTTGTACCTGACAGGTATCCACGCCTCCTGAAAGGAATCCGGCACATAACATGTTATCTGTGACCCTGTAATACAGGAGGAGATTACACAACCGACTGCTGAAGATCAGAATTTCCGCCATCTGGAGGACACTCGCTGAGACACCTGAGAGACAACAAGATCAAATCATGTAGAGCTTGTGGATGAATAACAAAAAAAATAGATTCTGTTTGTAAAAGTTTATATTAAACCAAACTACCTCCACAGATCTGCTCCCACTAACTACTCAAATGTTTGTCTTTCTCATTATTTTATTCAAACTCATCACTTCCAGTGTGGAAAGAGCTTTGAGACGGGCAGTGTTTCAGTACTTCTTTATTATCAGCTCACCTCCCTGCAGGGTAGTCCCCCAGCCGGTGATCCAAGCCTCTTGGTCTGAGTGGAAGTAGTAGGTGGAGGAAGGCAGGCAGATGGGTCTGATGTGCTGGGTTAGGCTGACTCTGGTGTCCAGCTCCATCAGAGCGATGTCATTGTCTTCAGTGTATCTGTTGTAGTACCTGTGAGCGATGATCTGCTTCACACCCCTCTTTACTGTCCACTCATTGGTCTGGTTCTGCACATGGAGGCCTAAAAAGGCCTCCCATTGGTCAGCGTGAGAGAGCCTGTATCAATAAAACAGACAAGGCTGTAAACAACTTCTTTAACCTCAAATCTGGAATTGAATTTAAAATAAAATACTGAATTAGATCAATGATTATTAGCCATTCAGTGAAAAGACTAACTGTCAGGGATTCTAACAGCTAGTCCTTTTACTGAATGGCTAATCATGTAAATTAATAAATAGATCATTTTAAATTTATTTCTACTTATATTTAAAGGCATCTTTACTTTTACGTGGTTTTAAACAAAGCATTAAAAGGATTGAGGAGAGACTTGCATAGCCTCTTGTTTTTCTTAGTATTTAATGATGGCACAATAAACTACCTTTTGCCTGTAATAAGTCACTTTTGTATAATTAGTTTAAATACTCTCCGAATTCTGTTGACACTGTAAAACTGTCAAAGTATGCAAATGTTAAAACAATGTTTTGAACTGTTCCAAACTCAGAGTAAATTTGTTTGTTTGTTTGGTTTTTTACTGTCTTAAAAGTACAGAGTTTGTCTCCTGAATCCAAATTGGGAGTTGGTTCCCACATAAGAGGTGCCTAAAAGGCTCTGACTCCCATTCTACTTTTAAATATCCTGGGAACAAAGGTAAGCCAGGAGTACAAGACTTAGGTACCTGATTGTTCAAGACTTTAGGCAATTGTTGTTCTATTTCCCCGCTATATAAATAAAATGAAATTGAAATGAAAGTTGAATTGACCTTGTGTGTGATTAGAAGGGTTTTAATTTTGATTTTGGATTTAACAGGGAGCCAATAAGGAGAAGCCAGTACAAGAAAGAGATGCTCTCTACTCCCTGTCAGTGCTCTTGCTGCAGTTTTTATGATCAACTGAAGGCTTTACAGGAAGTTTTTAGTACCGCCAGATAATAACGACCTAGAGTAGTCCAGCCTAGAATTAATAAATGCATAGGCTATTTTTTTTAGCATCACTCTCAGGCAGGATATTTCTAATTGTAGAGCTACTACTGCAAGAAAGCACTCCTACATTTCTGTTTAACATACACATTGAAGTACACATGGTGGTGAAAAATTCCAAGATTCCTCACAGGAAGCCATAGGAATGCCATTTAGAGAAAGTATACAATAATAACTAATAATTCAAAAACATAATGGGGTTCTTAGGATAGAGTTACATAACCTCCACATATTATTTAATATAGTCCACTACTTATTGGCAGTGAAAGCCCTTTTCAAGGCCATATTAACAGTGTCTGTCACACATGAATTGTTATAAAAGGATCTGTGACTGGCCTCAGACTACAGACTGAAACCTTACCTGAAATAAATTAAGCTGATCTGTCATTCAAGGTCATCTTCTGAATCTCGTTCAGTGTGTCTAAATGGCAATCATTAAAAAACATTTTTGTTTTTGTGAAAAAAAAGCATCCAAAGTGAGGCACATTGGATGCTCGGGGTTAAAATTTTGGGTCTGAGATGGAATTTCAGACGACACAACCAAAGAGTGAGAACTGGAATCCCAGGTAGAGAAAACTAGCATTGCACTGGAAGCTGTCTAGAAATTCCAGAGTAGATGACTATGAACGAGAGACTCAGGCAAGGTTTTAAAATTTTAGATGTCTGATCATGGATCCAAGTACAATCAATGATCAAACATCTGAACACTACTAAACACTCAGTACTTCAGATGGAGGAGCTCCTACTTGTAAACTGTAGTGTCTTGGACGCAGTGGGCAGCAGTCAGCAGCCAGCGGTCACTCAGCACAGAGGCTCCACACACGTGTCCTAGCCCCTTGAAGTGGAGGCTCACTTGCCAGGGCCACTCACCCACACTAGCTGACTGACCTCCCACGATACGAGTGCTACTGTACAGATTCGTCCCGCAATCTGAAAGCAAACACAGATCTCAATGTCCAAGTAACTAGAAAAGTCACACTGCAACCATCTGTGGGTGAGTGTGTGGTAAACGTACCACAGTTAGCCTCGTCAGAGCCGTCCTCACAGTCCTGCACTCCATCACACTCTGGGTTCAGTTTACTGATGCAGAGTCCATTACTGCAGTGGAAGGTGAACGCTGAGCACACTGAAGCTAAATGAAAGGAGACACACATGATATCAGTCCCTAAGAAAACTCTAATCTAACATGTCTGTGAAGGTTCTCAGTCATCCAGGTCATCATAGTCTAAGGAGCTTGGAAAGAAAAGTTGCTTGAAGATGTTTCACCTCTCATCTGAGAAGCTTCTTCAGTTCTAAGGGTCAAATGGTGGAGAGTCCCAGATTTAAACCCAGTGGGAGTTTCCCCCAAAGAGGGACAAAGGACCCCCTGATGATCCTGTAGCTAATCACATGAGCCAAGGTGTGAAAACGGGTGTGGGTCACAATCAGCCAGGGTTTCGAGTGAGCTCATTGTGAAACCTGGCCCCACCCTATCATGTGATTTCCTGAGGTCATATGGCCCAGGGTGTGAGTGGGCGTTAAGGGGTCTGGGAAGGGATCTTAAGCTTATGTCTTCTATATTGTGTGATGATTCATGTGCCGAGTTAATTTTTTTTTCTATTCTCAAACTGATCTCCCTGTTGGAGCTCAGTCTGGGGGAGTTCTTTTTTTTCTCCTCGTCTTTCTTCATGTTGTGCATTTTCCATTGTTATAACTCTCTGACCTGTCTTCCCCATGTGATGTTTGTGTAATGTATGTATAGTCGGAAGGAATTCCTGCGCTGAAGACACGCACAACTGTCGTCTACAAACTTTGCCGGGTCCTGATGATTACCCTCGTCAGTGGTCCACAACTTAACAGTGTGTGGCTGAGCTTCAATCGACACTGGATCTTTGAGTGACCTAGTCAGTACAGCCCTGGCTCTGATATGAACCTGTCTTTTGCTCTTGTCTGTGTGAACGCTAAATTGATCATCATATCCTGTTTTATTAGGAACCTGAAAAGGAGTGTGTCACAGGAGAAGAGCATTATTGTAAATATCGAGTGTTGGGTTTTCATCTTTCACACCATGGACCACGAGCACTGTGCGGGAGTCGGGAGTACCATGAAGAAGTCACGTCTTTGGAAACTGTTACATTATTTATAATGAATAGTGAGTAAACAAACTAACTGTCACTAACCACAAAGTCCTGCATTTGGGTCCTGTTCGTGCCCTGAACCTGACATGGGGAGGTAGGTAGGTAATTGGCGGGGTAGGGAGGTGGGCGGGGTGTTGACATGCAGTTGTTGCTTGTGAAATGAACTATCAGTTGTATGTCTGGGACTTTTGTATAAAGAAAAGAAAAAACTGTTCTATAGATAAAGTTGGGGGGGTGGGAAGGATTCTATCAGAATATTTACTTCATCTTCTTTTAAACAGGCTTTGTGTAGCTTTTAGCTCTTCTGAGACCAATTCAAGTTGAGATTTAATCCACATTTTTTGCTAAACCTTCTTTAACTCCTTTTACACAAAGAGATCTTTGATGGTTTGGACTCACTGCAGTTGAGCTCATCACTGTTGTCTCCACAGTCATCCCTGCCGTTACACTGCAGAGTCTTCTTGATGCACCGGTTGTTGCTGCACTTGAACTTTCCCGGACAAGCTGACAAGACAGAAAAAAAATCCCTTCATCTATTTGCCTAGTTCAGAGAATGCTGCAATCCTGTAATTAAACATTTATAAAATAAATAAATAATTCTATTTAAAATGATTTGGGTTCAGGCCTCCTCCTGGCATCTCCACCTCTCTGCTCATGTCATGGTCCAGAGTCTGTGACTCCGTGTTTATGTTTAGTTTATTAGTATTCTGTGGTTTTGGTTACCTTGGGTAGTTGTACTCTTCTGTTTCATGGTTCATGTTCCTATGTTCTGTGTCCCCCAGTCTGTGTTAAGTTGGTGGGTTATGTCATTGCGTGTATGTGTTTCCTGTTTTATTGTGAAGGTCTGCGTCTTATGTGAGTGTTTTCAGTTTGCCTCCCTAGTCTCGTCACGTTAATCACTCCCAGCTGTGTTCCCCACCTGTGTGTAATCTCCCTGTGTTCAATTCAATTCAATTCAATTTTATTTATATAGCGCCAAATCACAACAAAAGTCGCCTCAAGGTGCTTCTCAGTGTTCTCTGAGTGTATTTAAGTTGTGTCTTCTGTCATAGTAGTTGCTGGTTCGTCTGTGTTGTTTCCCCTCGGTCTCCCTGGGTCTCTCCGTATGTATTTCCCCAGACCTCCCTGCATCTTCGTTTCTGGTTTGTTTTGTTAGTTTTACCCAGTTTAGGTTTTCCTGTTTCACCTTCACCCACGCCATTGCTGTTTGTATTTTCTTTTGTTAAATAAATGGCCTGTATTTATATAGCGCTTTACTAGTCCCTAAGGACCCCAAAGCGCTTTACATATCCACACATTCACACACTGGTGATGGCAGGCTACATTGTAACCACAGCCACCCTGGAGCGCACTGACAGAGGCGAGGCTGCCAGACACTGGCGCCACCGGGCCCTCTGACCACCACCAGTAGGCAACGGGTGAAGTGTCTTGCCCAAGGACACAACGACCGAAACTGTCCAAGCCGGGGCTCGAACCGGCAACCTTCCGATTACAAGGCGAACTCCCAACTCTTGAGCCACGATCGCCCAAATAAATACTCACCTGCACCAGAGCTGCCACCTTTTGGGTCATTTCTACAACTCCACACGTCTGCCACACCGCGGTCGTGACAGTACGAACCAGCCAGCATGGACCCTGCAGCACTCAATCCGTCCGAGGAGCTCCAGGATGACATCAGCTACAATGTGGAGATCCTCCTCGGGCTGTGGCTGGAGAATCCTCCGTACGAGCTTCGCCGCACTGTTGAAAACCGGCTACAACGGCTCTTTTCCGGCCTGCCATTGCTTCTAAAATCGCTTCCTCTGACCATGCAGGCTTTTCTCTGGCACACACCTCACCTTCTCTCAGCCACTCCTGCTTCGCTGCCCAACTCGCCGGATGTGATCTTGCCCGGCCCGTCGGAGCCGTCTGCAGGGAGGAAACGCCGATCGCGCCGCCGGCGCGCCACCCCACAGCCGGACGTTCGGGCTTCTAATTCGCCGGCTGTGGTGAGTGAGGACTCTTTTCCGTTTTCGGACTGTGTGACTGTTCATTCAGGGGCGGTGTTCTGTGCGGCAGATGATATTGTGAACAGCATATCACCTGCTCAGCAGCCACTCTCAGCTCAGTTAGCTGCCCTGCAGCCACTC
This sequence comes from Rhamphochromis longiceps, assembly GCF_057381845.1. Lineage (NCBI taxonomy): Eukaryota > Metazoa > Chordata > Actinopteri > Cichliformes > Cichlidae > Rhamphochromis > Rhamphochromis longiceps. Next base: position 36,293,283 of record NC_140576.1, on the reverse strand, counting down.
TCAGTTCTGTCTCCAGTGTCACCAGTGTCACCTTCAGTTCAGGCCCCTGCGCCTCCAGTGTCACCTGTAGTTCAGGCTCCAGTATTACCAGTTTCACTCATTCACTCCATGCAGGGAGAAAGTCTAATTTCAACTCAAGGTGCTTTTCATAGTTTAGCCGCCATTGGCACAGTTTGCCGCTCCAGGGCTTCCCCAGAGGCTAGGTCTCAGTCCCCAGCTCATTCTGGACCCCTGAAGTTTAAGCAGCCACCTGAGAACTGCACCATGTCAGCGTTGCCTGGGCAGAGCCAGTGCTCAGTGCATTGCTAGTCGCCTTTGTGTCAGCTAGTGGCCTCCATGACTGCTGGCTTAGTAGTGACTTCTGCTGGAGGGTCCGTAGGACCGCTCCGGCCTTCGTCTCCAGTCTCCGCTGGAGGGTCCGAGGGGCCCGTCCGGCCTTCGTCTCCTGTCGTCGCTGGAGGGTCCAAGGGATCCGTCCAGTCTGCAGCGCCTCCGGCTTCCACGCCACCGCCTGCAGTGCCCCCGGCTTCCACGCCGCCGCCTGCAGCCTCGTCTGGTCCAGCTTCAGAGCCGTCAGCCTCGTCTGGTCCAGCTTCAGAGCCGTCAGCCTCGCCAGCTGCAGCCTCATCATCCGCGCCAGCTGCAGCCTCTGCTTCAGCGTCGTCTGGCCCAGCCTCTGTGTCTTCATCCTCGTCTGGCCCAGCCTCCGTGTCTTCAGCCTCGCCTGGTCCTGCCTCCGTGTCTTCGCCTTCAGCGTCGCCTGGTCCTGCCTCGTTTGAGTCTGCAGCTAACCGGCCACTTTCTAGGCCACTGGCCAGGCGCCATCGCCGTCGTGGGCGGCCCCCAGACCCTCTTCGCCTGAGTGGCCGCCATTGCCTTCCGCACGGCCGGCCCCCGGTCCGCCATCGCCTGAGTGGCCGCCGTTGCCTTCCGCACGGCCGGCCCCCGGACCAGTGCTGTCGTCGTCACCGTTGCCTTCCACATGGTCGGCCCCCTGAACTGACTCCTGTGCTGGCCGGCCCCCTGACATCTTCTGTTTTGGACTCTGTTTTCCTGTGCTCTGGTGTGCTTCTTTTCTTTTGGTTTTGGACTCGTGTTTTGTTTTTCTTTTTGTCTTTTGACCTTCTGGTGCTCCTGTTTTGTTTTTGCCATGAATGAGGAATTCCTAATAAGCATGGGACAAAATCTTGTGCTGTTCAGTGGTAACACTAATTGTCTTCAGAGCAGTACATCAGGAGTTTAAATCCCAACCACTAATGGCCTGTATTTATATAGCGCTTTTTTACTAGTCCCTAAGGACCCCAAAGCGCTTTACATATCCAGTCATCCACCCATTCACGCACACATTCACACACTGGTGATGGCAGTTACATTGTAGCCACAGCCACCCTGGGGCGCACTGACAGAGGCGAGGCTGCCGGACACTGGCGCCACCGGGCCCTCTGACCACCACCAGTCTAAGGTGGTGGTCAGAGGCTAAGGCCCCCAGGCTACATATACCAAAGCTATCCAAAGCCTACTTCAGTATATGAGAAAGAAATATATAAATGAAGCAATGCCCGCTCGGACGTTGCCTATATTAACAAGATCCACATCAGGTGTTGAGGGGCACGGCATGTTAATGAGTGGCCACTGGAACCAGGTTATGGTTCCAGTGGACAAGCTATGAGAAAGGGTATTATCAGAATGCTACTACACCAGTTACCCCTATGAAAGAGATTACATGAGGATTTGGGACCTATGAATTATTTAACGCCACAATTTACACTTACACTCAAACATATAGTTGCTCACTGTTCCAACATCTGTAAGAGTCCATAAGAAGCAACTGCTATTACTTTCTATGAGGTCTTCTACTAGAATATCTGAATACTGCATTACAGACAATCCCCCTCTGGCAGCACCATGTGGAAGGTCCTGTCCATTTGGCTAGGATAAACAAGCACATGGCTCAAAAATGAGCAGTGCCCAGAAAGGAATTGGCTGAAACACTAGAGGGGCAAAACACCATCTGCAGATAGCACATTCACTTCCTTTCAACCTGTGCACTGCCTGGATTGACGAAGAAAGCCTATGAATTAATGAGTCACACATTGGTGGCCACAACTGCCCGTGTGCTTAATGAATAACGCAGGCAGCAGAAACCCAAGAAAGAAGAGGAGCAAGAAAGTGAACCATCGTGAAAGGACGGGCCCCTGCATGGCATGTAGCAACAGCAGAAGAAGTGGCTGAGAAATCTTCCCAACAGCTGGACCTAACGACAGCACAGAGACACTGATCACAGCACAAGAACAAGCTTTAAGCACAAGATCGATAGAGACTGGGGTCTACCACAACAGGGAAGACCCTACGCTAGCAGGCAGGGCATACATGAAATGCCACAACCTAGTGGCTGACAGTTATATTTGTGCCACAAAACCAACCAATCACAGACTTGGATGCAAAAAATTCTGATTGGCTGTTTTGGTCTCCAGTCAGCTCACTAGCCACTGTAGCTAAACCCAGGCAAATATCCCAGAATGCATTTTGTCCAAAGCTCAAACGAGGCAGTTGTGGAGGAACGCAGAGTGGCGGAGTTTGAAATATTACTCTTTCTGGGTCACAACATAAACTGTGTTCATTTCTTCACTCAAAATAAATGTCTGCTCAAAGTGCAACACTTATACAATTTTTTTTTTAAATTTTTTATATACGCTCTGAATAGTGACACAGAAATAACGCCATACTCCACAGATGCTCGACCTATTACAAAGCCATGATTTTGGTTTACTGCGAGTGATTTCTTTTTCTTTTTTTGTTAGTATCCAAGACACGTCACACACAAAGCACAGTCACAAAGAAAACCCGTGTTTGTGTCTGGACTCACTGCAGTTGATCTCATCGCTCTTATCTCCACAGTCGTTCCAGCCATCACATTGAGAAATCTTGCTGATGCACAGGGTGTTGTTGCACTGGAACCTTCCTGGACAAGCTGATAAGACAAAAACAAAAATCATGTCATCTATTTATGTCATGGTACCAGAATTTTAGACTTCTGCATTCTATTTTTTGCAGGGTTATCTTTAGTTTTCTTCTTAGTTGTTATCAAGGTTTCTGCTTTGGCTCCAGTTGTGATTATGATAGTCTGTCTTTCAGTAACACTGCTTCTCCAGTAAGAACCATGTATTATGAAGTCTTCTTTCTGTGATTTTTCCTTGTTTAATCGCTTTCTTCTTTATTTTGCCAACCCTAGTCACCTGTGTTTAGTGTTCTGTTTTATTTTGTCTTGTTTCCCTGATTAGTTTCAGCTGGGTTCCCTCATGTTTCCTGGTTTTTCAATGTTTTCAATACTTTCCTTTGTTACCTTTTGGGTTTGGATTGCCTTCAATAAAGAGTTAATTTAATTTAATCCCTGCCTGACAGTCTGCATTTGGGGTCCTCATTCACACACACACACACACACACACACACACACACACACACACACACACACACACACACACACACACACACACACACACACACACACACACACACACACACTTTACATCAACTCTGGCTGAATGAAAATACCTGTGCTCTGAAGCTTCAAGTGCCACTGAAAATCCTTCAAAACTGTTTATCAAAATATCAGAAGTCTATGAAAGCTGCTAAATCCGCCTTCTTGTCTGGTCTTATTTTGACCAATTGCCACAAGCCTCGCTCCCTTTGTGAATTTTTTTAAGGTATTTTATTGATAAAATTACAACTTCAAGGGCCCAGCTTTTATCGGTACTCTCACATCAAGTCCCAGTCCTAAATGCTTTGCTGTCTTTCAGCAGTTTGAGCCTGTATCTCTTTCGGATGTAGAGGAAATAATTGATCACTTAACAATCTCCATTCCCCATATGATATTCTTCCTGCCCGTAATTTCAAGGAAGCGCTGAACACTATTGGGCCCTGGATTTTATGTATATTGAATGCCTGACTGTCTTCAGGTTGTGTACCGTCTGCCTTCGAGCATGCTGTTGTACAACCTGTTATTAAGAAGACTAATCTTGATTCTAGTGTTCTTTCAATTTAGAGGCCAATTTCTAAACTTCCCTCTTTGTCAAAAATCCTGGAAAAGTAGTATGTAAACAACTTCTTAGATACCAGTGGTATTAGTGAAAAGTTCCAGTCTGGCTTTAAGACCAACTACTTGATCTAACCTTGATCAAAGAATGTTATTGCACTGCTGAGTCTATTCAGTCTTCTAAATCTCACTTAAAGACTCATTTTTTTACTTTGGCTCTGACTTAGGTTAGTTTGACTATCATTTGGCTGGTTTCTATGTTTTTCTTGTGTTGCTGTTGTTTTGCTGTTGGTAAATGTGTCTATTTTTATTGGCTCCTAACTTGTGAAGCACTTTGATTGCCATTGTTGTTTTTAATTGTGGTATATAAAAATGTTTTGATTTGATTTGATGAAATGAAATATGTAGAAATTAAATTTCTGCTTTACTCACTGCAGTTTTGTTCATCTGTGTTGTCTCCACAATCATCAATCCCATCACACAGCCAAGATTTGGGTTTACAGTGACCATTTTTGCATTGTATCTGAGATGCGTCACATGCTAAGCAGAGAAACAAATTGAACACAACAACAATAAAATGCTACAGACTGAGAGTGATTTACAGTTTTTTTGAGGTCAATTCCAGTTGATATTTAATCTGGATTTTTTTTTGCTAAACCTTCTTTTATTCTTTTTAGACTTCATACAAAGAGATGTTTGATGGTTTGGACTCACTGCAGTTGATCTCATCGCTGTTATCTCCACAGTCGTTCCAGCCATCACACTGAGAAATCTTGCTGATGCACAGGGAGTTGTTGCACTGGAACCTTCCCGGACAAGCTGATAAAACAAAAAGTCCCTTCATCTATTTGCCTGGGTTGGAAAATGCTGAAATCCTTTTATGAAAATGTTTTTTAAAAGTCCTCTTTACAGTCAGTTGGGATGAAGGCCTCATACTCAGCAGTGAAACCCTGGTCAACATAGGAGGAGTCCGAGTTAAACGTAATGGTCACCTTGTTGCTTTTGATGGTGATCACTCTGCTGTTTAAGCCATTGCCACACAACCTACAACAAAAAAAGAGATAGACAGACACACACTGAGCTGTCTGTCAGTCTGTCCATCTAAACAGACATACATACAAGTCCTAAAATAGTGTTTTCAACACAGTCTAGTGACAGGGGATGAATAAGCCTGGCATTGGAGCGGATGATGCCGTCATTCACCTCCTACATCGTTCCCTCGCTCACCTGGAGACCGCTGGAAGCACTGTGAGAATCATGTTCTTTGATTTCTCCAGTGCCTTCAACACTATTCTTCCCTCGGTTCTAAAGGACAAGCTGGTGAACTCTGGAGTGGACCATCACCTCACTACCTGGATCCTGGACTACCTCACCGACCGACCACAGTATGTGAGGACTCAGGGCTGTGTGTCGGACAGGGTCGTCTGCAGTACGGGGGCCCCACAGGGAACGGTTCTGGCTCCGTTCCTCTTCACCATCTACACTGCAGACTTCTCCCACAATTCCACCCAGTGCTTCCTGCAGAAGTTCTCTGATGACTCTGCAATAGTCGGCCTCATCACTGATGGGGACGACAAGGAGTACAGAGGTCTGACCCAAGACTTTGTGGACTGGTGCCAGCTGAACTACCTCCAGATCAACACCAGTAAAACCAAGGAACTGGTGGTAGACTTCCGCAGGCACAAGCATTCTCCACTGCAACCACTGAACATCCAAGGTATGGACATTGAGGCTGTGGACAGCTACAGGTACCTTGGTGTTCATCTGAACAATAGACTGGACTGGACTCATAACTCAGACGCCCTCTACAGGAAAGGGCAGAGCAGGCTGTACCTGCTGCGGAGACTCAGGTCGTTTGGAGTGGAGGGCCCACTCCTGAAGACCTTCTATGACTCTGTTGTGGCTTCTGCTATCTTTTATGGTGTGGTCTGCTGGGGCGGCAGCATCTCTGCTGGGGACAGGAAGAGACTGAACAGGGTGATCCGAAGGGCCAGCTCTGTTCTAGGATGCCCTCTGGACCCAGTGGAGGTGGTGAGTGACAGGAGAACGGCGGCTAAGCTGTCATCCCTGTTGGACAACATCTCCCACCCCATGCAGCAGACTGTGACAGCACTGAGCAGCTCCTTCAGTGGGAGACTGCGGCACCCACGGTGTGGGACGGAGAGATTTCGCAGGTCTTTCCTCCCCACTGCTGTCAGACTCCACAACAAAGACTTTAACTGATCAAGCACACACATCCATACATATGCAATAATACTAAGTGCAATAATCCTTTCTGTCATCGTTGTATTTTTACTCAGTTGTATATAGTATTTGTATTTGTATTCTATTTTTATCTTATTGTATATTTATTTTATTTTATTCTACTGTATATAGTATTTTATTCTATTCTGTACAGTTGTGTACTGTATTTATTCTTATTGTATTCTAATTTTTGCCTCATAACTTTTGCACTGTCCACTTCCTGCTGTGACAAAACAAATTTCCCACGTGTGGGACTAATAAAGGTTATCTTATCTTATCTTATAACTAATACTTTCAGGTAGAGTACATAATAATGGATTGCATTTATATAGCGCTTTTCAAGGCACCCAAAGCGCTTTACAATGCCACTATTCATTCACTCTCACATTCACACACTGGTGGAGGCAGCTACAGTTGTAGCCACAGCTGCCCTGGGGTAGACTGACAGAAGCGAGGCTGCCATATCGCGCCATCGGCCCCTCTGGCCAACACCAGTAGGCAAGTAGGGTAAAGTGTCTTGCCCAGGGACACAACGGCCAGGACAGAGAGCCCGGGGATCGAACCGGCGACCTTCCAGTTACAGATGCGATTCCCAACCCCCTGAGCCACGGTCACCCATACAGTGTGATTCTGTTGAATAACACAGAACAATACTCGTCCAGCTACAGAGAAGCTTCATGACCAAACAGCCAAATGTATAAACTCAAGTTTGTTCCTGAAATGTAAATTTGAGCCAGAAATCTGAGCTACAGACTCCTCAAATAGATCCAATCAGTCATAAGCTCAGGTACTTAAATCCCCCCACCCCACCCACTCAGTGTGCAATATCACTGATCACACTCCACCTCACAATGCACCTGCTCCTCAGAGGGCATGTATGTGTATGTATATATATGTAAACGTGTATGTGGAAATGTGTGTGTACATATGTACGCATGCATGTATGTATGTGTGTGTATGCATGTATTTATGGGTGCATCCATGCAGGTGTATGTGTAACTTGTACATATCTTTCTTGTGTACATTTGTCTGTGTTATTGTGTAAATACGTATGCTTTTGTGTACTTCACACACATGGAGAGATGCCAAACTGCCTTTCATTGTTTTTGTAACAATGGCAATAAAAAGCTATTCTATTCTATTCTATTCTATTCTACATGTTGAACTAGTTGGATGTGAGAGAGTAACTTCTTATTTGTACCAGAAAGAACACCGCTCCAGTAATGTAGCCAAGAAAAAACAAAAGAATATGTGACTTTTTCATGCAAAGCATGACTGCACAACTTACTGATGTGTGGCTCAAAGGTTAGAACTGAGTCTCATTTTACCCCCTTTAGATTGTAGCAGTTGGCTTCACATTAGCATGTATGGGGATGAATTTCAAAATTGTTGATGTAACTTTCAAGTAATTTTTCAAGTGGCCTTGAGCGAAAGCTTTGCAGGCATGAAGAACAATGACCCATGAACCATTCAAGTATAAAAAAGGGATGGGGCAATGTTGTGCCAACACATAACCAACTACAGTAATTCTACATTAATTCTGATTCTGTGGTCATCACCCAGTGTGCCAATGGTCAGCACAAATGCAGTAAGACAATTTTTTTTTGTTTTAAGCATGCTGTCAATTCTAAAATAGGAGTTTTTCTACACCTGGGTCTGTATGATCTTAAATATTAGGAAAATCCTTTATATGGTCACCGTGTGCACACAGCTGTGCCTGTGAGCACACAACCTCCATCCACCTGCTGTTCCAACATTCTGTTTGTGAGCATCAGTTCATTAGTAAAAAGTTGGCTTTTTAGAGAGGAGCTTGTTTCAGACTGCGCTTAGAGGCTACATCAAAAGCCCATTATCAGATATATTATTATTATATGAACAGTGAATCATGCAAAGCTACTCTAGTCCAGTCCAATAACAAAAAATTGAGATGAAAATGAGCAGAATAAATCAAATTTAAGGCAATATTCACAATTTGAGTGATCAAGTCATAAAACTCTTCTGACACATTGACTTGTGGTCTTTATTTGGGACTTGCTGACTCAGAACTCTGCAGTCTTAATTTTGGACTCATGCAATCCCACCACTGACACGGATGATGTACAAAGTCAGTAAAAGGAGGCATAAACTGATGCTCACTTACCTTTCACCGTTGATGTCAACATAATCATGGGGGCAATGCTCACTTTGATTTCCCACAAAGAACTTTTTGAAGTCAACCTTCACAAATTTTTCCTTTGCAACCTGAAAATCAAATACAGCTCAAATGTGATTATTAACTGAGAAAATGTTGTGAAAATGGATGTCAAGGTCATCACAAATCTGATGTAGATGATAGCAACCCCTTATTCATTTTTTTATTCTTAATTTTTTAATTTTTAATTTAAATGAAATTAAAATAGGATCTTGAGGACTTACCTCGATGTTCCACACACATGATGTGCTTGGAGGGTAATTGGAGGGGAAAAATGGTGAAGAGAACAAGCCTTTGTCTTCAGTCATTGTGCCACCACAATCTGAACAACAGATAGTTCATCACTATACTCAGCTTCCATCTATTAAGTTTCTAATATCACAAGAATCAGCAGAAATGTCAGGAGATGGCGTTTACACTGACACAACATAATCCTGCAGGTCAACTGAATTCTATTTCCGTACACATTCAAGTGCATAATCCCAGTTACAGTGACATGTTTTTGCCAGTGTGCTCAAACTTATGGGTTTTTTTTTATTGAATAATTATACATTTCTGAGAATGCATCAGTTTCTTGGAAGACAAAATTACACATTAATCTATGTATATAAGTGCAATATTATTTTCATGAAATTCTTTGAGACCCAGTGAAAACAATTGTTTCTTTTTTTCCTTAAAAAAACATGAAGAAGTGATAACTGTTCACAATGTGTCTGCATTTACTTAGTTTAGTCACAGGAATCTGGAAGTAGCTTGCTTTGAAGCCAGGGAAGTTGTTCTCCTCATTTGTGACCAGCGTCAGTAACATGACGTTTCCAGAGATGAAGGATAATGATTTTTGAGGATGACCACACTGTCTGAGAAAAGAACGGATATATTAACTTTTAAAGAGGAACTTTAAAGAAGCCTGAAAGGCCTGTTTTATTTCTGATAACACAGAGCAGTGATACCACAGTCCTGGGGCTGGATGCATGTAAAGATGTGAAAAAGAAAAAAGAAAAAACATCCCAAGCATTTATAAAGGAAGAATGTGTCATAAAAATACACAGCTCTCCCATATAGCTCAGACCAGATCTACACAGTTTGGTTTTTAAGTTAGGCAGGAATTAAGGTAGCTTACCAAACTAAAACATCTATCTACATTATTACAAACTTAGCGTTCAAAAACTTCTTTGCAAACAAATCCAACAATAAAAAGAACGAGTGTATACACTCATACACTTTTCTGCCTTTTCCCATACACATAGCTTTAGCTGTGAATTTGCAAAAATTCATGCATCCACCCCTGAAGTATATCTGCCCATCACTGTAATAAGCTAAAATCTCAAACACACAGAGGTAGATGACAGTTTAAATTCTGGGAGAGGGATTATTTGTCTCACTCTGTCAGAGCACGTTTCTCTATGGGAGCCAGCGAATCATAGGCTTTGATGAAGTCGTGCTGACAGTCGTCCTCCAAGATCAGACTGTGGAAGTCGAGCCTAACTCGGTGGCCCGGGTCCGCACGAAGCCTCCACTGCAAGTTGAGATTTGGAGGATAAAGATAATAGGGAAACCCTGGAGAATGAACAAATCCAGGGTTTCTGACGTGGATGTCGAAGAACATCCTCTCTGAAAATACATTGAAAAAAGTTCTTGTTTGACCCACACCAGCACTCCCATGAATGCATCACTTTTTTTCCCCAACAGGATATGAAGATACAAGCTTTTATATTTTGTAACCTATTTACCTCCATAAACAGACTTCTTTACATTTTAATTTTAATAAAGTTATATACTTTACTACACAAATGCTTGCAGGTAAACCAGTTCTCACCAGTTAATGGGGTCCTGGCCAAGCGTTGATCTATAGCTGTGAACACAAAAATACATTTATTAAGACACCACATATCAGTTCTTCACTACTAACTCAAATGTCATGATGCTGAAAATGTTCAGATAAATACTGGTGGAATTTTCTTTTTTAATCATGTATGATTTTATTTTGCTGTAATGTAATTATTTATTATTCAAGGTCACTCTGGTTAGCATTTGTTCAGTTAAACACATCAAAACTCACATAACTATGACAATAATGATATCTTGTTGTATCACACACTTCTTTAACAGTCTCATAAAGTCCCAAATAGTGTACTTTTTGCATTTTCAGATAAAAGCACTTTTGTGAGCTTTTTTGCCACATCAGCTGTCGAGCATGACACCTGAAACTTTTTTGCAATAGTAGCAGCACACACTGAGGCTACGTCCACACTAATTGTTTTCTCTCCGTTTTGGCCTCCCGTCCACACTGAGACGGTGTTTTCACTGATGGAAAACGCTCTCAAAAAACGCATGTTTTCAAATCTATCCGGGCTGGTGTGGACGTAGCCTGAGTCCCCATTGCCTTATTAGATACAACGCAGCAGTCTAGCAGCCACTAGAGCAAATCCAGTGTTTCAAAGACTTCAAAGTTTCTCACCACTGGGAGACAACAGTGATACAGAAGTAGATATGTTATTCTAAGTGGTCTCCAGCAAACATCAGTGTTGCATGTACCACACACTATAAGCCATTTTCAGCAGTCGTGCAACCACTTAGGAATCCCTGTTATATTCTGAATCATTTAAATCAACTAAAATCCCGCTGTGAGGGAAGTGGATACCAGAAGATCTCAGATATATGTTAACTTAATATTTTTAAAAAAAAGTAAATATGGTGCTTTGAGTTCAAAGGCTCATATATTAACCTAACTTAGATCATTCCTGCACTTTTCAGAACTTTTGAGATGGTTGAAGAAATGTGTCCTCTTATGGACTATGTGCATCTTCCTGTCTCATGCTGCCATCTGTTAGTCACTGCCGAGTCATATACCTGTTGGAAGTCTGAACTACTTCCTTGGCCAGAACGACCGCTTGACCAGAAAGCAACATTTACTCCAGGAACTCATTTACAATGGCAATTGATTGGGTAACAAACCACAAACAAACCTGTAAAAGAGTGTAAATTGCATGGATCTATGAGCTGTCAAACCTTGTGAGATGATGCTGCTGATGTTCAGGGTGTCACTGGGTTTCAGCAGCCCTTGTCCCTGTTGGCTCCATTCACTTTCTGCTGGAGGCTCCAGAGATTCAATGGCTTCATCCACAGTGGTTTGCTGAGGGACGGGGACATCAAACTTCGACTCATAATACACCACAATGCTGTCGTCACCGCTGTCACCCTCACTGCTCCACAAGACACAGAAAGGATTTATACAGACTTTATGTGCCCCACTGAACAAGAGAGTTCAGTATTTTATGTACAAACCAACCCACCATATTAAAACCAACCATTGAATACTCTACAGATGTATAGAGTTAGCAAGTTTTGCACATAGTCCAAAAAAATTGAATCAATAATCAGGTTCAGACCTCCTGTGACATAAAAATCAGCACAGAAAAGGGCTACAGCTCAGCGTTTAACATCATAATCCCAGACATCCTCAAAACCAAACTGGCCATATTTATAAAACCTAATTTATGTATTCAAAATATTAATATGTGCATTGCTGGTAAATATGGACCCAATTTTGAATACCCCTTCTTTTTTCATACCTCCCAGTCTTACACATGTGGTTTTAGTGTCAGGGTCACAAGGTTATGTTTAGGCTGAGGTTTATGATTAGGCATTCATTTCTGATGGTTAAGGTAAGCGGCTAAGGAAAGCATTGTGTCAAAGACAGGTCCCCCCTAGGATAGCAACACCTGATATGCGCATGCGCGTGCGTGTGCGCATGGCTGGGCATGGCTGCCTTCTGACCACCCCGGGAGGCCATTGCATCTTGATCCATGTCACAGTTGCACCGACTCTAATGAACTGACTGTTGATTCAGCACCTTAACATCTTCAACTAGATAAGCTGATCACAGTGAACAAATGACAAACACACAACATTTAACAGTCAGCATGACACCATGGCCACTGACAGGCAGTCAAGTTTCTATTTCACAGTACCTGAAAGCCTGGACGGTGTTGCAGTTGAAGTATTTGGCCAGCATTGAGTTTTTGAAGTAAATCAGTTTCAGCTGAAAGAGAAAAAAGTCACACATCATTGCAGCGACTTCCTTTAATTGCCTCAACAAAGACAGAAACACACAACAGAGGAAGCCACAGGTTTGTGATAACATCAAGATTACAATACAGATTCATAGCAAGCAGTCATTTAGCAAAATGAACCATGTTGTAACTGAATCATTAAGCAGTTAACCCTGCAATTTAATCAGGTCTCATTGTGTGGATATATGCATGAACTGCTTTAATTCTTTGTGGCACAGATTAAACAACAAGATCTTGATCCATCTCGACAGGATGGCATCACACAGTCGCTGGAGATTTGTCACATGCACAGTGACATGTGAGACTGTGCATGTGACAAAGACCAGTTGAGACCAGTTGACTACTGTGAAGTCAATGTCATGTTCAAGAAACCAGTGACATGGTGCAGCCACGAGCAGTTGAGTATCATCATCGAGCCCAAAGAGGCCCAAAGTGTACCAACAAAATATTCCCTACACCACTACACCACCACTACCAGGATGAACTGTTGACACAAAGCAGGATAGGGCCATGGTTTCCTGCAAATACTGACCCTACCATACAAATGTAGCAGAAGTCAAGACGCTTAAAACTGGGCAATGGAAAAAAAAATTCATAACATAGAAAAAAGTCTTAGTTTAAAAATGTGAGATGTTTTCTGTCTTCTATTGTGAATAAAATATTGGTTTATGAAATGTACAAATCATTGCAGTCCTATATTGTACAGTTCTTTTGATGTTACTGAACAGCCACAGTTTCCTGTTCCCAGCCGACAGGAGACGTACCCAAAGTGGATTCAGAGATGCTGTTCTGCAAACCTTGGTTGTAACCAGTGGTTAAAGTGATACATGCGATACAGCATACATGGAGAACACCCATCATGCTGTGAGTCTGTTAGGTCTCACCTGTTGGCTGACTTGAGCGGCCAGCTGAGTAAACTCTGAGCTGCTGGGATCTTCATGCTCTGGCAGGAATCGCTGGTTGCTGATTCCCATGGAGCCGATGTAAATTCTCTGCACCGTGTCATCGTTGTGTACTGATGACACATATGGATGTTTCAATATTGAATATATAATTACCAAAATTTTCAAACAACTGTTTGCATAGAAAAAGCCATAACTAGCTGTGAAAGTCCAATTCAGAAAAGTCACCTGGTGTTATACCAATTACTCCAAACCAAGTTTCCGTTTATTTTTATATTATATTATATTATATTATATTATATTATATTATCAAATAAAGAAGCTGATGTGTTATCAAAACAAGTGTCTGCATGTTTTCACTTCATGGATGAAGCAGGATGAACAGGTGAAAGAAGTAAACTTTTTCAGTACTTGGGGAAAACAAAAAAAGCAATATTATAAAATTAACTAAAAAAATATATAAAGTTCCTTATAGTTTGTGGCTGTGACTCAGCAGGTTGAGCAGGTCATTTGCTAATGACTTAAATGTTTGGTGCTTTGATTCCTGGCTGCTACTGTCTACATACCAAAATATCTTTGGGCAACACACTGAACCCTGGGTTGCTGTTCATCAGGGTGTGAATGTTAGACAGAAAGCACTTAGAAGCAAAAAAGCGCTCATATAAATGTGTGTGTGAAATAGAAATGGTGTATCTCAGTGCACAAAGTAGTAGTATTAGTAGAAAAGCAATTTAACTGTCCACTACATTTCTGTAATCCTACTAAATCAAAGTTCAGACTCTCAGATTGAAGACCCAGTTGGAATTTTGGCAGTACAATCACTAAATCTGCAAAAAAAAAAACATCACTTAACCCTAATCCTTGTAACTGTAAAAAATAGAAGCAACAACTCCCATCATTCTGAAAAGAAAGTTCATGTGCTCTGTTAGCCCAACCATGACTGTGGCATTGACAGAATGTCCTCTTGACAGCACAGTAGGACTGATATAGATTGTATAAATGGTGAATGCAGAGGTCTCCAACTCATAAAGAATTGCTGGGTCTTTGAAGGATACCTGCTGTTACTCCACTGAGCTGAACGAACTGCACACCTTTACAAAGGAGTAAAGTTTAATAAAGTCTACTTACGATTAAGCGTCACTAAAGCCAGAAAGGATACTATCAGCAGACCGACTCCTATCGACAACCTCTTCTTGGACAGACTGCAGTTTGTGCAACGGTCACCATACTGCAGACAGGAGACTGTTGTTAGAGTTTGCTCAAGATGCAGATTTGGTCACTTAAAGAATCAAACAATATATTATAAGGAAGACAATGACATTGATCAAGAAACATCTTAGGACTGGAGTCAGCACAAATTGACTCAGTCAGTAACAAAGTCCTGCAAGGATGCATTAAAAGAAACACACAAACAAGGATTCTCTATGACAAACATTTAAGCTATGGAAAATATGAACTATAAGAGGAAGCTTTTGGCTGCTGGCAATGAGACAAGGGCAGAGAAAGTGAATTGTAATCGACACTTAAGGAACATTTTATTTTATATATTTTTGTCAAGTCAGAAGTAAAAATATTGAAGAGGAGAAGGTGGAGTGCTAAGTTACTGGGAAACACTAGATTAGTTAAGGTTTGCTAGCACCTGCATCCATAAAGTGTACAGCTGAATTACACACATACAGACAGCTGCTCATTGTTGTTAATACATTTCAACATGTCTCGGTCCTGGGTGGGTGACCCAGTGCTTTGAGTTTCTTGTGTCTCTGAGTTTTTGTATTAGGATCTTAGTTCTTTGTTGCTCCAGTTTATTCTTTAGTGTCTTAGTTTGGCTTTCTTGTATTCTCTTTAGTTCTCTGAGTATTTAGCTGCACTCTGTGTCTCCCTGTTATTGTTCTCTGTGTTTCTTAGTTGCTCTGTCTCCCCTAGTCAAGTCTGCGTCTGTGTTACATTTCCTGTTTTACTTTGAAGGTCTGTGTCCTACGTGAATGTATTGAGTTTCGCTTCCCTTGGGTCTCGTTATGTCCGATTTCTCCCAGTTCAGTGACTTCAGTTAGCAGCTGTAGCTACAGCCACACTCCCAGCTTCAAGCCTTAAGAGTATCCAAACCAACAAGTGGTCTAAAAATGGTTAGGGTTATTTTTATGAAATAAAACCAGTTACTGCGACTCATGTCCACCATCTGGATTAGTCACTGTTTTCATTAATGCTATTTTTAGGCAGCCTTCTGATGACAGCCTGAGAAATTACCCCAACTTCTCGCTATAAGTGGGCGGTTTCTCAAAAGGCAAAAATTCAACCGTTTCCTTCTCTTTTTTTTTTTTACTTTTTGTGATTAGCGTTAGGGTGGAATAAAATGATTAATGAGATTCTGTCTCTTCTAAAGAGAAAACAGTGGTGAGAGAAAGACTACAAGACTGTGTGCACAGATTATTTAGCGGTGCACAGAATTTGGAACCATTAACAACATATTAATATAAAACAAGAACATCTCTGTTTTTTAATCTAAGCTGAAACCAACAAACCTGTTCCTGATGTGACATAATGGGCAGGTTAACATTACAGATACTGGACTCACCTGTCTGGTACTTAAACTCTCCTGTGAACCCAGTAAATCCACAGTGTCAGTGTCCCAACTCATGGTTCCCAGGGGGCCTTAAAAAAAGATTCAGTGTGGTTTATTGTCCTCTTTATTTTTTTTAATTTTTCTTTATTTAAAGATCAGCAGGTCTCTCTCTCCCTCTCTGGGTAGAAACTGACGGGTTTGTGTTGGTTCTTATTCGAAGCTCAGTTCTGGAAAAAGACTGAGTACAGAGATGAAAGATGAGATTGGTGGCCTGTTCTTTAAACCGTATTCAGATTCTGATATATGTATGAATCATCCTAATTTTAATCACATCAAATTATTAAGACAGAAAAGTCTTGAGTTTTTGAGATATTAATCTGAACATTAATATCTCAAAAACTCTCTAAAAAGATCACATTTTCACCGCTCGTCCTTTTCTAAATAAATCTGTTTAATTTGGGACAGTTGCACTAAAAAAGTCTGAGTACCAGATGGTTGATACATAAGTCAGACCCATGTTTGGGCAAAAGACAACAAGTACCATTTTTTTTAAGTGGTTTTATAGAAAACAGTACAGCAGCAACAGTTTTCTCCTTTTTGTACAAAGTTTGTCTTTCATGCACTTTGACACTTTAGTTTGGTTTTTGTTTTTACATGTTGCTATGATGTAGTAAAGAACAATCACAGGGACTTCATGAGTTTCAAAAAGTGTTATTTGCAAATAAATAAATATTTGTCATTGGTGCCGCGACCAAAACCTCTGACTGACGCTCACACTCATTTCTGCTGATGCCCCGCCCCCACAGGATGTGTGTGGTCTGTTCAAAAAGAACTAAAAGAAAACATATCAATTTAAAAACATTTTTCTAAGAATGCTGACATGACCAGATATATATCTATTTTCTAAATGTCATCACTATTTTACCTCACACCATAATCCTTTCTAAACCAGAGCGCATCATGGAAACTCATATCTGATTGTTAGCAGAGATTTTGCACTTGAGAAAAAAGATGATAAACAACAAAATGATTCTGGAAACTAACAGAAGCTGAATTTCATTAAAAATTAAAACAACAATAATGCATATTAATCCAAATATAAGAGATAAATGTAGTAACGCTGTGAGATCATATTTGTATTTGAGAAGAACTCGTTTAACTGAAGATCTGATTTTTTCTTCTTTTGAAAGCTTTAAATATCCTACTTGTCCGTTGCTTCTGTCAGTGTGGGACCAGCAGCACAGAGTCTTTAATGTTGTGTCTGAGTGCAACTTCAGCAAAAGTGACTTAAACAACCACAGTAGATTTATGTGTCAGAATAACTTAACAATTTAGTTTATTTTACCGTCTGTGGGAAAATAGAACTTTTGGCTCAGCTAATTTAAGTATCCCAATATGTCACAATGATACACCAGTATTCACAAAAGGCAGCAGGGCTGAGCACACCGCAGCAATTTTTCACCACCTCTTTTAAAGTTAAAAAAATTTTTTTCCTTCAATTCAGCCGGCGGGACAAAAAATAAACGACATAATAATATTGAGTGCGCAGCTGCAACTCAGCTGCTAAGTTGTACCTGCTCCACCTGCACACCTTCTTCTCTTCAAACGTTTAAAAATACTGGCGACCACCAGTGATACCCTGCAGCCTCCTACTAGATACACCTATGATATCAACTAGTTATCGAATTCACTAGATTTTCAGAAACCTTGAGCTGAAAACCAGGAGCCAGGACGGCAAATACACACAGTCCTACCGCTCACAGACAACTGCCTCAGAGCATGAACACTTCTACTTAAGTAATGAACACTTTTGCCACCTTTGACTATCAAACAACATAACAGACATGAAGGTTAAATAATAATAAATATTGTTTTAAAGGAAAATGAAAAGTGGATTCATTATATAAAAATGTAAAACCATTACATCAGTGAAACACTGTTCTCACTGCTATATCATTAGAAAAGAATTAATTCAAGTTGAATTGACACTTGAAGACAAAACCTGTTTATTGCAGACTAATCTGTTCATTCAAAGCTGTGCGTGTGTGTGTGTGTGTGTGTGTGTGCGTGTGTGTGTGTGTGTGTGTGTGTGTGTGTGTGTGTGTGTGTGTGTGTGTGTGCGTGTGTGTGTGTGTGTTTTGATGTGGTTTAATCTCAGTTAGTTTAACTTCAGTTAGCATAAAGAGATTCTGATTTGTTCATTTTCTGATGATTTAGTTATGTTATGCTTGCAGATCCACATTTACCGTACTGACATTTATATAGTAATGCGTAGTTTCACTGACCAGTTACATCCTTGCAGCACTTTATTCTAAATTTCAAAAAGTTGATCTATATCACATCCTGTGAGGTGACAGTGCTAACTACTGTAGCACATCTTGTGCCTCAAGACACAATGTACAAGACACAAGACACAATGTACTTTTGCGCTATACGTGATCACAGCTTACTATTGAGATTCCTCCATGATCGGCAAAAAGCAGCAGGAACCCTTGAACCTGGGAATCTGGATTAAGGTGGTGGGAACATTTCTTGGGACATGGGCAAGGTTCTCCTTGAATTCAAAAATTTATTTAACTTAATTCAATTCACCACTGATCCATGAAACTTTGCACAGACATGGCATATTTGACCAGGACAGTATATAATAATTAATATTGCTCCTTAATGCTGAACAACAGATGTAATCATGTTAAACGCCAGATTATTCAACTGCATGTACAAAAACGATTAGAATAGTTTGTATGAAGACAGAAAACACTCACCTTTGACTTATTTTTCAGCTCAGAGGTGTTTACGTGGTTTTCAGCTGCACACACAGTCGGTTGTTTTAGCAAACTTCAGAAGATGTTTAAAACTGTCCACATTTGACATTTGAACCAATAGGAAACTAAGTATTTATTTAGGGAGTGACTAACGTTGAAACCAGTTCTCACCACCCACCAGTAGCTGCCAGTGTTAAAAGAACCCACAAAAAAACAAGTGAATGTGAAACTACTTTAGTAAAGCAATATTCAGCTACAGTTTTCTGTAGTAGGGGAGACCGGGGGTAGTTGTAACATGGGTCAGTTGTAACACTTCCAATTTCTCCAATCAGGGCTAAGTTTCAAATGATGTGACTCATCCTGTGCATGCCCAATTCAGTTCTGCTATCACATGTGAAAAATCAGCACATTTCGTCAAACACAGACAATTTAACATGAAAAAAAGTAATTTGTATGCCAAAAAGTAAGTTTTTCTACTTTATTTCAATTTCTAATAGCATTATCTGCTTTGCAGTTAAACTCATCAAACTTAAATTGTGTTATTTGTATGTCTATGGGGATATATTCTGTGTAGGTCTTTAGTGCTAATGTTTTAGCCGTTGGCTGTAATGTTAGCTAGTCCATGGCTATAGGAGTCTGGGTCAGTTGTAACAGCAACAGTCTGGGTTAGTTGTAACAATAATGCAGATGTTACAACTTACCACACTATTACTTTAACTTATATTAAACAAGTTGGGGCAACGACATCAGCAGAGAGAGGTTCACTGGTCGCATTTGTATATGTGGTTAATGTCATTGGCAACACAATTCCTCCACTGTTTGTGTTCCCACACACACATTATGCAGACCACTGTGTCAGAGATGGACCAGTAGGAAGTACTGGTAGTGGAAATAAATCAGATGGGTGCAAGAAACAGATTTCCTCATCTTTCTGAAGCACTCTGCAAACCACACCAAGGTAAGCCAGGATAAAAAGTAATGGAATTGCGATGCTGGTGAACAACTACATTTTTTCAGCTTCATTGTTATGTTCAAAATTGGTGCAAGAGTTGTAGGTTATAATGGCCACTGAGCCAATGAGGCCAAACTCAAGGAAGACCAACCAAAATTAATGAAATATTCAGTTGCAGAAAATTCCATAATTTGTCTTTTTTGGGGGGTTGGAATATGTTCAAAAGCTAGATTTCTGCATTCTGTCACACACACACACAGCTACATAAATGGCTGTAAGTGCATTCATGTGTTGAATAAACAAAGATTACATGTTAATGTTTTGTTAGTACCCTTATTTCATTGTGTTACATTTTACCCCAGGATATGTTACAACTAACCCAGACTATGGGGTTAATTGTAACATTTCACTCTTTGTGTTTGAGGCCATACCATGCAATGGGTAATTGTGCTGCAGAGAAAATAGCTGCACTATTTAATAGCAGAGACATGTAAATACTTTGCATTACATTTTGAATCCACTACCTTAAAAGAGCTTCAATTTACAGACAGAAATGTCAAAAATGTTACAACTATCCCCGGTCTCCCCTACTGATGGTAACTGGTGTGAGACAATCAGACACAATTCAATTAATGTTCAAACCCTCAAAACCACATCATAATAATCAGATACTGAAAGTAATAGAAACATTGTTTTGCAGATAAAACATTCATAAGGCTTCCAAAGCAAAGACTAAAAACTTCAATTTTCTGTCAATTTACACATGAGAAGATGGAAACAATGGTATCTACTACTGATATGACGATTTTATACTTGTATAAAACATTATGTTGAGTACTGGTTCATCATTAATTTAAAAACACTGGAAGAAACCACCAGTAATTTCCATTTGCAAAAGGACTTAAAAAAAAAAGCAAATTAAACATAAAAGTTTAATTCACCAACTTAAAAGGAATTATCCAGTAGCAGCCCGCTTCAATCAGCTAATGACGAGGATGTAGTTTTGTGGTAATGAGTACATAAAGAAGGAGCTCATGACTCGTTACTGAGGAGAAGAGTCTTGGATTATTCGTTGTTTTATTTTTTTGTCGGATACATTCTGCTGCCATGTTTGTATATTCTTTAGACCTGGAGGGATCTGTACTCGGGTTTTTGAAAACACCTGACCAGGTTCAACTTCTCAAACATGACGGAAGCCGGACCACATCCAGTGGTTTTTAAGTGGAAATACCGCGAGCGACTCTGAACCAAAGCACGGCCTAGAAAACGAGCAACACGAGACATGCAAGATGCATGCAGATAAGAGTCGGTGCACGGCAACTCCTCGTGATCAGCTCAGATCTTCATGACAAAGGAAAAAAATCTGTAAGAACAAAAGTAATAATAACAGGAAACTAAAACTAACAGAATAACATTAAAAAGTGAAAATTACAAATTAAATCATCATTCTTAGAGTGAATTAACTAATGTTCCATGATATCTCGATCCATCCATTTTTTCCCTTTTTAAATATGGTTACACGGCTCAAAATAAAATCTTTCCTCTCCACGCTGAGGTTTTCTCAACCCACCTAAAAGATGTAATCTTTCTAGAGAGTCCTGAGTATATCCTGGGCTTCCTTCTTGTAGGGCATAGAGGTGCCCAGACCACTTCACCTGGCTCCTTTTTATGTGGCGTAATAGCAGCTGTATTCTGAAGCCCTCCCAAATGACCAAGCTCCTCCCCCTCATCTCTTAGGGAGAGCGCAGATGGACTCCTAAGCGCTTCCTCTCTGGGTCTTAGGTGATTTCACTCAGTTGGTCACCTCATAATTACAGAGCTGAATTACAGAATAAATCTTAATTATTCCACCATACCACATTCTGCAAAAAACAAAGATTAAGACAAAGATTCATCCATCATATCTTTTTGAACAGTATAAGCATGTCTGTTTCCAGAACCTCTGAAAGATTTGGACCACAGAGCAGTAAGACAACCACTATACATGCAGGCAGAGTCATATATACTGTAACCACCAGTCACAGCTTTTTTTCTTTGCATCCACACAAAGTCCTTTTCAAATAGAACGTAGTAAGAAATAAAGCAGTGAATAAAGCAACAATGCTGGCTGTTTTAACAGACTGTATCACTGCATTATTCATTGTGACTTTTAGACTGTATGTTTTGGTCGAAGGTGTCAGTTTGCTGAGGAAGCAAATAGCCTGCAGCCTGGCACCTGTGAACAATCGTGGTTTCAACAGGAAACTTTTTGGGGTTTGTTTGCGTTTTGAATTTCCATTCCAGTTGCATGTGGTTTTAGCTGCACATCATTTGTCTACACCCGAACCTGTGAGAACCACACCAGCACCTTCCAAATACTCGACAAACTTTGCATTTCTTTTAAGATGCTCCAATAGAATCACTCATTATGTAGTTTATGTTTTTTTTAATTGAAAAACTGCTTCACAAAGTACTGAAACAAGTTTAAGGACTCTGAAATAAAAGTAATAATTGTGCTCAGGCAATGAGAGAAATAAAAATTGGCATTAAAATATCCTTAAAGTAGCTAAAGTACAGTAAAGGCATCGATTATTAGTATAATATATCAATAATATTAATTTTTTAAATTGTGACTGTTTATTGTAGGTTGTTAATATGAATTTCACTGTAAAGCTGCAGCTGGAGATGGCTTTAATCATTTAAGTCTGATCTATAATATTACAGCACTGTATATGAGTAGCTTTATATTTTGAATTCTGTAAAATAATAAGTAATCAAAGCTTTAAACTATGTGGTATAGACAGATTATTTAATGTCATTGTGCAAAGAAACTATTTTCTAGTGGTTCGTCATAGCTGAATATGGAAGATAAAAGAATAAAAAAGGGCAAGAGAGCTGCAACGAGGTTAAACTGCTAAACTGTTAAAAGAACTGTTTCCTGTTGAACTTTCCTCTGCAGTTCTGGTGCTAATTGGTGCAAAAGTTGGGACTCTCCCACCAGGTCAAAGTGTCAAACCACATCAAACCAAAGAGGAACAAAACTGATACTAGGGAAATTTTCCAGGTTACAGTTTTACACAGTAAAATTGTAACTTTAACACAGTAAAGTTTTCAAGTAAAACAAGTTAGTCCTGTCACACACTCATACTGATGGATGCCTCTTTCCCCACGTCTACTCACACACGTACAGATAATTTAAAAATAATTTTAAATGAATTTTGACATCAGTGCCAGATGACTATTTCTACTATTTCATTATTATTGCTTATTATTGATTTGTAAATAATTGGACATGACTAAGCTGAGCTTATTATATTACAGTACAGTACGGGATATTTCTAAATCATCACACAGCTCATCACACAGTAAAATCTTTAAACATACTCGAAATGCTTTTTGGCGTTAAGTTGAAAGAAAGGCAAATGTCAAATGTAAAAGTGAGGTCAGAGGTCAAATGTAGTGTAATATTTGGATGCAATGTGGAATTAGAATCCCCATGTAACAGTATCATTTCCTAAATGTAGCTAACACACACAAAGACAGCTGAATTTTAAGCGCTGCTTTAAAAATAATAGACATTTTATGAAAAATTTGACTCTACTTGACTTCAAAGAAGAGGTCATATGTCCAAAGTAAAGTGATATTTAAAATCCTTGTATATTACTCACTTTATGCCTATATATTATCAATACAAATAATAGCAGTTAGAACTTTTTTAAAAATAGATATTTTTAGTATTATTATTACTTTGACGCGCAGATGAATCAAGTACTTTCTATATGTTGACAACAACACTTGTAAGAATCATAGTTTTTAAGTTATAAGGCTTTTTGTCCATTTTCCACCAATAAATCATTCAGTCGACCTTGAAGACCGCGGTGGGTGTAAGCCAGATTTTAATGGACTGCTGACATGACCCCACTCTACATCGCCTGCAGAGTGTGGTCAAAATTCATGCAAAATCTTTCAAGATATACAGATGTGACATGCACACGAGCACTACCAAAAACATAACCTCCTTGATGGAGGGTCAGATAGATAGAACAGAGGTGTCAAAGATATGGCTGAGGAGCCAGAACCGGCTCACCAATGCACTGCTCCTCACAGTGTGATAACTGCAATGAAGTAATAGGTATACGTTTTTTCAGAAAAATCTATTTCTGTTTCTGGTGTGGTGACACTAGGTTTACTCCACAGGAGAAAAACTGTCTGGCCATGAGGAGATGTAATGTGTAACACACAACTCTGAGGGTTTATGTATGTCCTCTGTAATCTGTAAGACTTGATTTAATGTGGAAAACTGACATAGACTGTTGAAATTGTTGAAATTGCATAAGGTCTTGATTTATCCTGTATTTCTTTACAGTTTATTAGGAAAATGTAAAATTTATTGACACATGCAAACATACAACAAAACACAAGGCAAAAACTAAGTTTATAATTCTAACAGGTGTGTGTCTATGAAGGTATGGTTTTAGTGTGTTTGGGATTTTTATGCTGAAAAACGAAGCTCTTTGGGAATCGCCTTCTTAGTACAGAAATAGTATTTTATGTCTTTGGCATTTTTCGTTTGTTCACATAAAAAAAGAGGACACATGGTATCATGTGAAGCTTATACACATGATATGTTTTTTCCAATAGGCTTCTAGTAGCGAAGTGCCTAAAGATGGAGTTTAAAATGGGCTCTTTGCTAAGTCTAATCTTATTCAAATCAATTTTATTCATACAGCGCCAACTCACAACAACAGTCGCCTCAAGGCGCTTTATATTGTACAGTAGATCGTACAATAATACATACAGAGAAAAGCCCAACAATCATATGACTCCCTATGAGCAGCACTTTGGCAACAGTGGGAAGGAAAAACTCCCTTTTAACAGGAAGAAACCTCCAGCAGAACCAGGCTCAGGGAGGGGCGGGGCCATCTGCTGCGACCGGTTGGGGTGAGAGAAGGAAGACAGGATAAAGACACGCTGTGGAAGAGAGACAGAGGTTAATAACAGATATGATTCAATGCAGAGAGGTCTGTTAACACATAGTGAGTGAGAACGATGACTGGAAAGGAAAAACTCAATGCATCATGGGAATCCCCGGCAGCCTACGTCTATTGCAGCATAACTAAGGGAGGATTCAGGGTCACCTGGTCCAGCCCTAACTATATGCTTTAGCAAAAAGGAAAGTTTGAAGCCTAATCTTGAAAGTAGAGATAGTGTCTGTCTCCTGAATCCAAACTGGAAGCTGGTTCCACAGAAGAGGGGCCTGAAAACTGAAGGCTCTGCCTCCCATTCTACTTTTAAATACTCTAGGAACAACAAGTAGGCCTGCAGAGCGAGAGCGAAGTGCTCTAATAGGCTGATATGGTACTACAAGGTCATTAAGATAAGATGGGGCCTGATTATCTAAGACCTTGTATGTGAGGAGCAGGATTTTGAATTCCAGATTTAACAGGGAGCCAATGAAGGGAAGCCAGGATATTTTTAATTTTAGAGATATGCAAATGGAAGAAAGCAGTCTTACATATTTGTTTAATATGTGCGTTGAAGGACATGTCTTGGTCAAAAAATGACTCCGAGGTTCCTCACAGTGTTACTGGAGGCCAAGGTAATGCCATCCAGAGTAAGAATCTGGTTAGAGACCATATTTCTAAGATTTTAGAAGCAGAAAATTAGAGGTCATCCAGGACATTCCTGCAGTTTAAGCAATTCGTGTGTGTTATCTGGCTTCATGAATAGATAAAGTTGATAGATAGATAGATAAAGATAGATAAAGTATATAATGTTCTCTCTTTTTTGCACAGTTGAGTGTGTCAGGACACATTTTACTGCGTGTTGTATTTGCATATTTATGCGACATTCATGTGACAAATAAAGGATCTTGAATCTTGAAGTTTGGTGTCATCTGCATAGCAGTGAAAATGTACAGTATGCTATGTGTAGACACAACATCACTCCCTTGAATTAGGTGCCTTGATTCATAGGTCAGTGTTCAGTGCTTCAACAAGTGACAAAATAATCCTCTGAAAATGGTCAGATATCAGGAGTCGACTGAAAATGAGTGAAAAGCAGAGAAACTTCAGAAAACCAGGAGCTCGATTATATCAGATCCCTTTTAAAATGATGGCTGTTTCTGTGATATTTGCAGGAGCACGTCTTACATATTTATTATTATGTGAATCTGCAAATGTGCCTGCAGATTTCTGTACCATTTTATCTGGTAACAAAATTTGGTACAGGGCACTAAGTGTCCATGTCAGAATAAGGAATAAAAGGAAACACAGTGGCTTGTAATCTGTATACACGACACTAGAGGTCAGTGTTTTACCAAGCATACCCCTGAATCCATTGATGCTAGAGCTCACAAGTTAGATACAAAATAGATCCAGAAATAATGAGCCAAC
Source organism: Rhamphochromis longiceps (assembly GCF_057381845.1). NCBI lineage: Eukaryota > Metazoa > Chordata > Actinopteri > Cichliformes > Cichlidae > Rhamphochromis > Rhamphochromis longiceps. Next base: position 36,267,189 of record NC_140576.1, on the reverse strand, counting down.
AGCGATTCTGGGGAATTTTGGACAGTTTGGGGTTTGTTACAAACTGGTGGACTTGCACGAGCAGTTTGTAACAGTGACGGATAAATGTTGAGGAACAAACGCAGCACACCACATTCTGATTTCTGTTGTCTTTATTAGTGGAATGGAATATACACCTCTGTGCTTTAATGCTGTTTTCTCCGTCATTCATCCATCGCTCCTCACTCTCTCTCTGAGACTGAACAACAACATTTTAACTCTGAGGCGTCTGAAATGCTGCTGATCATCTCATCTAAGCTCCCATTGTGTCACCTCAGGATCAGACCAGTGTGCTTCAGTCAGGTTCACCTGACATTTAAAAAAAAGTGACATTTAAATTGAATTACCTGTGCTCAAATGCTTTAGAACCACCACGTCATTCTCAAAGCAACATAAATAAGTTAAAGAGCAACTTAACACCCAGTTTTAACTGGAAACAGTCTTTCACACATTCATCAAATCTGTTGCACACATAACTCTGGTTCTATGAGTAGCCTTTGGGCTTCTGGAAAAATATAACAGTGTAAGCAGTAGACAGAGTCAGAAAGAACAGTTTATATTTTTCCCCAAGACTCCGGATCCTCATCAGGAGATTCCTGTTGCTTATAAATCTAAACACAGCATTAAGGAAAATTGTTATTTTCTCATTACTACATTACATTTAATTTCATCTCATTACATTTCTCATTAATAACTGGAATTATTAGGTTGCTCTTTAAACCTCGTGCTGAAACTGTGACATACAGAGAACATCTGACTGGAGGGGGGGGGGGTTAATGGATGAATTTGGACCTGCCGACCAATCACAATAAAATCTATGACTGCGGTAATCACTACACTTAAACCGTGATTATTACATCTCATGGTCAGGCCAGTCCCCAGGACAGCGTCACCCCCTGAATCACTACACGTATGTCCCGTTGTAAGCCATGACTGAAACGTATATATTACATCTCTATGAAGGTTTATGACAGGACTAAATTACCAAAGCAGGACGCTCAAATTTAAATTTAGATGTTTCCTGATTTCCAGAGACAACAAAGCAACATGACATTAAACAGCAGACCCCAGTAAATTACAGTCAAGCCATGAATCCCAGCCATGGCTCCCTCCACCCATCAGCATCTGCATGAGTGACAGTACCTCACTCATGAAATAACACTGGATTTATATCAACTTAAAAAATGAACTTGCTTCACAGTTTTGGAATTGAAAAGTAATAATAATTAAAAGAAACGTGTAAGGGAAAGGAAATGTAAAAACAAAAGTCAGAAGGCCAACGAGGCCACAGCGTATCAGCTGGCTAATTTAACACAACCTATTTTTAAGTTTGATAATAACTGACTTAAAGAGTAAGCGAGTGGGCATCAATGCGCCTTTTTTGTGTAATTGTCATTCGACACAGACAGTGGGGGGGGTGGATGCCAGCTGGAGGCCATAGCTACAGAATAAAGCGAAAACATTGAGACTGCGAAGGTATTTCAGAAAACAAGCCAAAGATCCGTCCAGCCCGTCCGTCCAGTCCCCGCTCTCTCATTAAACTACAGGAGAAAACAGATAAAATACCTATAACGGTATCCATGCATATTTGTGACTGCTCATCATACGAACACATACACGCATTCACACGTACACGCACAAACAGCCGCCCGACCTCGTGCATACACACTTTGCATTCTGGCGAGGAACATGCCTGAATGATTCACTGATAATAATCTGCTTCTCGGTAATCTAACTGCTCGGTGGTGCAAACACTCGTCTTGAAAAGATTCAGGGACAGAGGGGATGAGGAAAACAAACCAACAACTGGCAGGAGAGAAAACAATAAGAGTCGTCATGCAAAAGAACAGATGATGAGATTTTCTTCCCCACTATGTCGTGTTTTTTTCTCTTTTTTTCTCTGATATGCTTTATAAATTCCTATGATCAGTAGTGCTACTTCTACTGTACGAGGCTCATGCACGAAGGAACGCCAGTCAGATACCCGATGACTTTCATCTCTTTTTTCTTTTTCTCTATTTTTATCTTTTTTTTGTTTAGATTTGAGGATTTGATTGGAAGATGCGGGTGAAAGTTTATGATACAAAATATGTTACAGTATGTACCTCTTGTCTTCTGTCTGTGTGTCACGCATTCACACTCGCTCTTAAATGGTTCAAGGAAACGCTTCAACAAATCGCTCGCGGCTGAGCTCACACGTGGCCGACGGCGTCCACTCTTGAAAAAGCATGTATGGTTTTGAATGCACGTGCTGACGTATATTTAAAGGGTAACTTTCAACACATCTGAGCACGAGTCTCCGCCCAGTGAGCGCTGACGCTACATGTTTCCATAGATGCAAACAGAGCCTTTATTTTACTCAAATCAGTGCACTGAACTCAGTTAAACTCATATTGAGTTACCATTTCTTTCCGCCTGCATACTAAGAAGTAAAAACATTAATGTTCAACTTCAAATCCCTTATTTGTAGAGTTGTGATCATTATTTTAGTTATACTAGATTTAGATTTTTGTGGATTTAGCTGATAACAGACTGAGACTCTCGCACAGATTCCTCTCTGTCAGCGTTCAGATGCCAGTAAAGGAGACCCGTCTCTCTTGAACGTGTAAGGTAAAGACTGTGTACAAATGCCCTGTTTAGTCTGTTCAAATTGAACTCTGGTTCATTTTCTTATTTGGTGCAGTTTGATTGCACAGATGTGAACATTATATCTCACTTGTGTGACCCCGGAGGAGGCGTCTCAGTCTGGTCGCAGAGCGGTTTCATTACAAGTGTAAACATGATTACCAGGTGTATCAACAACATTTCTTTTACAGTTATGAAGTGATTTTGTTGGTTTAAAAACGGACTCGCCCGATCCATTAACAGTAACATACTTAGCTGACTTACTGTCCAGCTGATAGATGTTCACACTTTTGAATGTCACTGGCAGCCTCGTGCTCAGAGAAACAACTATTTGTAAAGAAGCATCATGACTTGTTTAATTGGATTATACATTTAAAAGAAATAAAACAACTAAAAATTCTAAAAGTTTCTCATTTGTTGGAACTTTAGTTTAGCATCATAACATTACCTTATGTTATAAGAGCATGTTGGCAAAAGATTAAATAAGCTCTATAAATATTGTGGATGAGTTACTCGTATTAAAGCCTTTAAAAGCATGAAGACATTACAGAAGAAACAGAGGACTAATGATATAAACAAGCGTGAATCATTGCTCATGTGGATGTTTTCCACTTCAGCAAAGATGTGAAAAACAAGCCTTTTTCTTCCAAAGTGTCCGTCGTCGGGGCGAACGTACTCTCAGCGCTTAAAGAGCTTTCAGTGTCGGCGTTTCCTTTCCCCTTCAAATCTATTGCAGAATACTCGTTATGTTCTCTCTCAGTGGAAAGATCGCATAACAAATGCATTTTTTAGTTGCTTTACACTTTGTTCCCTGCAATAATTACTGTAGTTTTAAACACACACATTATAACTGTTATTAATATTATTCTGTTCATTTGTTGATGCTATTTTCCTGCTTGTTGTAATGTTGCATATTTTGAAAGGTAAAAGGCTCTTGATCCCGGTCTGGGCGTTAGTGTCAACACTGACAAACACTTCAGAGCTACAGTCAGACTAGACCAGAGTAATCCAGTCCAGGACCATTAATTTAACTCTCCACAGTTTATTTAGAAAACCAGGTGAGTCCAGTGCTGCTCAGACCAGCTCCTTAAAGATGCAGACTGCCCAGTGTAGTTTTGCGAGTTGCTCAACAAAGATTGTTGGGTTTCACTGAGCTTCCCAAATTATTTGAAGTTCAAGTGATCAAGAGTTCCCCTTCATGATTTCCTTGATTTTCTAAATATGAGACCTTCAGCTGCTCAGCGAGAACCGTCAGAGAGCTCGTCCACAAACTCTTCAAAAGTCCATTTGAGTGCAGATGAGTCTTTCAGCTTTTTGTTTAGAGTTTAAACCTTCATGTTTCAAGCAAAAGAGATCCAGAAGTGAACTTAGCTGTGCAGCACTGTCGCTCCATTCAGGCTTCAACATGTAGTCTGTCGTTGGAATGAAAAGAAATCCAGCCAAAGAAAACAAAAGTTCCGGCACACGTTTCCTACAAGAAAATAAAAACCTCAAAATGTCTTAGATATGGCCCTTCAAGCTGCTGAGGGTTATTTGGTTGTCTACAGGTCATCTCCATTAAATCTTTTACCAATAACTAAACCAGCCTGTTCTAAATGATCCTCTGGTGGTTGTTGGTCCCCCCCAAAGCAACAGGTAATGCTCTCTTGTTTTTATAAAACCACTCAGTCCATTCATGTCGAGTTTACACTGAAAAATAAAACTTCTGTCGTCAGCAGTCATTTAGCATGCCTCCTCTAAAGGAGGGAAAACGAAGCCAGCCAAACCATCAGCCAGTTCGGGATGACTTTTGGAGTCTTGGCTTCTTTTCCACTGATGTTTCAGGTTGAACCCTTCATGGGTTTGTGCAATGAGATCTAAAAGGTCAAAACTGTGCAAGGCGGGTCAAATGTGTGCAAGGAGACAAAATGCATGAGGGTGGATCCTAAAGGTTTAAGAAGGTCTTTTGCTTCGTTCATGAAGTTGTAGCTTTTGATTTGAGCTTTTTTTTTTTTTTTTTGAGGTTCTAATTTTTCAGTTGTCGTTGGATGTGGTCGTACATTTTTCTTCCCATCTCACCTGCTGTTTTAGCTATACGACTGTTTAATCCATGTAACCAGCGAAATGCATGTGGAAGTTAAAGCAATCAGTCAGGAATCAATCTGAGTATTTTCTTCCCGATATTTCAGCTAGCAGCGCCCCAGATCCAGGATCAGAGGTTCAAAGGAAGTTCACTGGGAAAGTGGCTGGTGGGGCGGAGGGGTGTCAGGAGGGATGTCATGTGTGGAGCTGGAGGTTATAAGGAGGAGATTTTGACGGTTTCATGGGTAAAAGCTGTTGCTCGGGTGTTGCGCAGGATGCCGGGGATGGGGGCAGGCGATGGGGGGAGGCTTTCGTCCGGTGTGTTGGCCGGCGGCGTGGGAATGCTGATGATCGCAGCAGTGAAATCTTGTTCCCCGCAGTTCAGCTTTAGGTTGTCAGCCTGGGCGTTCAGACTGGAACGACTGAAATAAAGAAAAAGAGAAAAGAAAAGATAAGCAAAAGGTTGTTTTTTTATTTGTGTGATAAATTTAGATACGCAGGTGTGTATCTTTATCTGATTATAGCATCTGTGTTTACGTTTGTGGCGGTATGGAGGTTGTTTTGATATGCAGGGTGTCCAGTTCCTGGACGCTCCCCCGGCTGACTGATGCAGTGGAGTTAGCCAGGCGCATGGCGGCTCGCCTCCTGGCCCTGCGGGGGCAGCAGCCGGTGGGGTTGTTCTGTGCCCCCTGCTGGCTGGATAGAGAAGTGCTGCGACTGGTCCTGAAGCCCACTGACTCAGTCATACACAGCTCGCTGTAGGTCATCTCATCTGTGAACTCATGGTTCTGTAAGCAGAGGCAGGAAGGAGGGAGGTCAGCTGAAGTTTCAATCTTGCATGTGTGGATTGTGGAAGATGCGCTTTTGCATTTCTCTGAAGTCGTAAATCTAAATCTTTGTGATTTTCTGCCTCTGCATATTTTTGTGGCCTAATTTTACAGTCTCTTAAGTATATTTTTTCTTCTCATTTCTTTTATTTTTGGGATATTTGTGTTATTTTTAGGGTGTTTTCTGCGTATGATTGTCTTTTTGTCTTTAGTTTTTCCAGATGAAGCTGTTGAAATTCTTCTGTTCATTAATCTATGTGTGATCTTCAGTCTGTGACTGCTGACCGTCTTAAAAAGTGAAGCTAAAATATCTCTCTCTCTACACTGAATGACTGTAAGCTTATTTTAATGGCATGGATGAAAAGGGCTGAATGAAATGTAAATTTCAAAATGTACTGAGAGAATCCAGAAGGGCGACTTAAAGGAAACTTTGGTGAGTCTGTTTATCCAGCTTCTGTTTCTAGGATCAGAAACAGAGTTTATATTAAGGCTTTGTACAAAGACAAAGAACTGCTGAAGATATTTTAAACTGGTGTTCAAAAAAGTAAGAGGCAGCTTGAGTTCTGTCTGCATAAGATGTAATAGTTGATGGTCCTGAGGGAAATTAAATGTCTGAAACCTCACCGTTGTCTTCTCCAGACAGTGCAGCAGGTGGTGGTGTTGGTGCTCGAAAGCCGATCTGTTCTTCACACACAGAGCTGTGCTATCGCTGTCACGACCCTGAAAATACACACACGTAATAAAATGTGTTTAATAAATAGACTGTTTTGTAGAATTGGTGATGATAGCTTCACACTTTGAGGTTCTCTTAACAAACGTCCTTTCTCTTATGATCAACACTTCTTTCTACAAAAACTTAAGTTCAGTTCCTCTTTTTAATGTCAAATATCAACACATTCATGTATTCAATGAATATTTGTAGGCTCATACTGGTCTTTGTTTGCTTCTTTGACCAGTAAAACCACAATAATCACTTTCTATGTTGGGTCTGCTATGTTTGATCCTGAGCAATCCAGTGCAGTGTTAAATCTCATTTGCACTCATGCTCATAAAACATGAGTGCAAATGAGCTGAGTTTGCTGTTTGTTAAAGGAATATGTACAGTGGTGCTAAAGTAGTGAAAAGGAGAACGGGTTTTAAAGCTACATATCTGTTATCTATATCATATTTTATCATATATATCATATTACACCAAATCAAATATGACTAAAGTAAGACTCTGGAAATGAAAACTATCTGCATTTAAAGGTTTATTGAAGAAAGAGGAAAGAGATAAAGCTGAGATGAGTCGGATGTGATGTAGAAACTCGCATCATCGGCATAAAAAACAAACAAGTATTAATTCCTTGTATGTGTTGGCTCCAGGCTGTAATGATGCCTGGAGTTTTCCAGGCAAATGAAAACATTTTTTACATGTTACTGGTCACATTGTCAGGAAACACTTGATTGTCGACAAGCTGGTCGACGGGCACAAACTAACTTTTAGCTGCATAACACTTCATACACGTGACAAAAGTTCAAAGTGCTTCATAGAGGAAACAGTTGCAATGTAAAAGTAAAAGAACCTGAGGACACAAGAAATGAAAATGTAACAAAATAACAAATCTTATTTTTAAAAGGAAATTAGGTGAAAATAAAAGTAGAGGAGGCAAAATACAAGGAAAATGAGAACATTTACTCAAATATGACTTCTTTTCCACTGGGTATCAGAAAAATTTGAGATGCTCTCAAATTTTGATACCTCCTGAATAAGCACAAAGCTGCCAACTATTCCGAACAGAAACAGTCCATTTATTTGAATACAGTTTTCCCAACTCCAACTAAATGAAGGTACTTTCAGCCACTCCTTTATTTCCCAAGGGTCCCTACAAAGGATGGATTCAAGATGCCTTTCACCCGGGTTTGTGACCTACTGAGTTTCATTTTTCCACCTGGAAACTATTCAGGGATTTTCATGGTGAATGTGTTAATCAGTAAGCTTCAACGTTTGTGCTTTGTTTTTTTCTCTTTTTGCATTATTGTTCAAACTTATTTCAGCTGCTGCTCTGTCTTCTAATCATTTCATCTTATTTGCAGCAGGGGAAGCATAAATAGATCAGAACATCTATTTTTGAGGTACGTGTTTCTTATGAGACTCACGAGTTTACTTTCATAAACTTGTGAAATGTGGGACATTGTCTGATTATGTGGGGCGGCGGGCTGAGGGATAAAGCTGCTGTACAGGCCCACATAAGACGGCACACCTGTTCAGAAGGACCATACTGTGTTTTCACCACTTTTACGAAGCGTTCCTCTAACAGCTGACGGCTCATACTGAGGATATAATAAAATAACTGCTTTTCTAAACTGTCACAGTTAAATAATCTGCGTGTAAAAAAAGATTAATAATGCAGCAAAAAGAGGCTTCTGCATACATGCACTTTAAACAGTAACCTTTTAACTAATATTTGCTTGCACTTGTAAAGGAGTCATTTTTAATGCTGAGACTGTGTGATTTCCACCACTGGATTTGAATGAGCTCATAATCTTCCCTTTGGCTCAGTCTCCTGAGACAAATCTTTGATTTAAAATGCAGAATTCTTTTACTAGAATTTAGTTTTTTTTATCAGTAACTCATCTTCAGTTCACATTTCTCCACATTAATAAGAAACAACTGCAAAAGTTTTCCTTTCATGTTTTAAAAGGCCAAACTAAGAGCTGATCAACATCTTTAAGACTCTTTTCTTCTTATTTTAATCACCTTTATCTCGCTCTTTCTCATTTTGCTTTGTTTTTTTTTTCAGCCGGCTTTTAATTGAGTTTTGTTATTTCCCTAAACTTTTTTTCACGTGTTATGATGAAGAAAAATGAAGCTCTCTTCTTGCCCTGTAGCACAGATTTCCTCCCTTTCTCCATATATTCGCCACTTTCTCTGCACCCCATTTTTCTTCCTCTTCACCCTCATTATGCACTCTTTAAATCCAGCAGTCATCCCTCATTTTGGCTCAGTGCAGCAGAGAGATTAAGACTCAACAATATCTGTGTGAGTCTCTGTGTGAGACCCATCCACTCACCCTCTACCTGGAGCCTAAAGCCGTTTTCATGATAAAACATTTAAACCCGGTGAATCTTTCATCCTCTTGACTGAAGAAAAAAACTGAGAGTCTGAGTCACGATTAAGCTGAAAGATAAAAAAAGAAAGTTCCTCAGATCTGCAGTGATTTAGATCCAGTTTATTTTCAGAATGTAATAAAAATATTCCTGCAGGTTCACACTGTGGGATGCATCCATCTAGTAAATAGGAACAAGACTAAAAGGCCGAGGGCTCCTCTGAATCTTTCATACTCCTCACACCCAACAAATTATGTGAGTTCTGAAATTATAACAAAAAAAAGAAACCATTCTTTTCTCTGAAAATGTTGGACAGTTATTGGTATTTAAATGGAAGTTTAGAGTGGAAACTAAAGGACATCTTTAATCACATTAAGTATGGCTGTTCTGTCACATAGCTAGCATCACTAGCATTTTAGAGAAATATATACAAGGAAAAGATGCAAAAATGGTGCAGTACTGGACACCGAGAGATAGCTTCAGATTATTTATTTTATTTTGGCTTTTCTGCTGCGTCCCAAACAACAGCTGGATCTAAGGTGCTAAAACTGTAGGCTCACCCAGTTTGTTTAAATGTGATGCCAATGGATGCTTTAACAAGCATCCATTCAAGGAGCTGGAACTAACAAACATCTCACTATGACCTAAAACCAGAGTCGCACTGGGGCAACAGTGTTTGGAGTCTCCATGAATGGCCAACATTAATGCAACTTTTACCATCTGTTGCCATCAACATATGCAGAAATTCCAATTAAACAGAGTTTGAACTAAATTAACTAACTGCTTTCATTCAGAGTCAGGCTAGAACCTCGTAGATTTGAAATAAACATTCTGAAATTCCTGCACAAATAGAGATGTAGTTGCTGGAGGATACAAATTCAAGAGCAAAATGACATTGGCACTCAGCAACCTCGCTTTTATGTAGAAATATAGCCAGGATGCAACCGGTTTACGGCCCCTATGCAAACAGACCGACCACAGATGAGTTGTGCTGATTGGGCCAGATCAACTGTGACTGATTGCAAACTAAATCTGTCTGCATTTATAAACTGAATTCTTACTCTAGTGCGACTGAGCCATAAACTCATAATATGATTCACCACAGGGCAGCTTTTTTGGGACAGCAGTATCTTTGATGAAGCATGGGCCCATTTACATGCTGAGGAAAGTTCCTGATCAGTTTTAACATTTACTCTCTCATAGTTTTCCTGACTGTAAAAATGGGTCTGGCTCTTGTGGGTTAATGCCGAAATATTATATTAAAACTGTTTCGGTTGTCAGCTGCTTTTTAATTATTCTGATCATGTGTTTAATGTAAAATCTTAATCTGCAGGTGTATCTGTCAACGAAATGTAAGATGATATCAGAAGACTCTAATTAGCATTCAGGGTTATTTCATCCTGCTGAGGTTTCATCTGAAAGGTTTCTATGTGTCTAGGAAAAAAACACCAATTAGCTGCCGTTTGTTATGTGCAAAACAACAACCTGTGCAGGATCCTGAAACTACCGAATTTGCCTTGTGCGATCAGTAAAGTATCTAACCGTCTGATTTAAATCTTCACAGTACGTTGTTGTTTGTGTCTGTTGCATCTGTGGACAGTGATCAGGTTCCACTGCTCTTTTGCCAAGTTGCTGCTGTGGAAACTCTCCTCATGCGCTTCTTATTAGTGAATCACCAAACTGCTGAAGCAGCAGCTCTTCGTCTGTCTGAGGGTCTGAGGCGCTCTTTGTTTTGCTGCCTCTCTCTTAGTCTTGCCTCACCTCAGCATGTCAAAACTCATTAAATCTGCAGCTCACTTTTCTAAAAATTAAATACTGAATTCAATTTGCAGATGATAACTAAAATGACATTGACTGTTTGGGGGGATTTCGAAGAAAACAACTCACAAGTAAATCTTCAAACTTTCAGAAAAACTCTGGATAGTCACTGGTACCTGCCGTTTGATAGATGGATTTACTATTTTCTAAGAAAAACATTGTTAATGGACAAAATCCACATTTTTACAAAATAGCTATATTTACACAATTAATACATTTCACTGTAATAATTGTCACGGTCCTGTTTTTGAGTCGGAAATCCTTCAAGCTTGACTTTCTTTTTGCGTTCTGTTAGTGTCGGTCATTAAAATAAAAACAGCCAGGGTTATAGTTTTAGCTGGTGTAATGTCAAAAATATAGAATGAATTTTGCTAGACAGTTTGAACATATTTATTAAGTCCACT